>NC_064641.1:386972297-387275327 GCF_023864345.2 Schistocerca serialis cubense | reverse complement strand
AATCTAACACGGCGCACGGCACAAATACCAAGCTATTGTTGAAATTCGAGTGTCGAGTCACAGCAGAGATTAATGGAAGCGCGGGATATGGAAGAAAGTGTTTCTAGATCGTCAGTTCATTAGCTTTGAAATACGCTGGAATATTTAACTAAAATCGTTAGATTTTTCTAACAACGCGAGTCATCGTGGGTTATAGTTTACTTTCATAACTGAAACACAGTCGAACGCTTTTGTTTCTTCCTGTAAGGAAATTTCATCTTACTGCTCAGTAAGTAATTACCCTCGGGTTGGAAACCACTGATCCATATAGTAATTAAAGCGATCTTTTCATTTTAAGCACCCTGCGAGGTGCTGGGGATAGCAGTGTATTTAACACTAAATTCTTCTAGAATCTTCATATGTAATGATGCTCTAAGCCCCCTCTTTTCTAACTCCGACTTTTGTTGTTGCGCATGGATTAAGAAGAAACACGAACTGACTGAAATTGACCCTGCAAGTGGAGTAGAAAAGAGTTTGGACCAGCAATAATTTAATTTGGCAAAGGATAGTTTCATTAACGTAGTGAGAAATGAAAGGGTTGCTTTACCGATCCACAGAATGAAAGTTCTGTCCAAAATAACAATTGGATTTATTATGACTAAACTTAAAAGAATAAACAAAACACATGAAACATTTACAATACGTCAAACTGGATACTCAAATAAATGCTGTGAAGGTGAAGTAGTCCATAAACTAGCTTGTGACGTTTATGACCAAGTGGTATATGGAGCCAATTCCTTGCAACTCAAATCTTAAGAGAAACATCCAGCCAACTCAACATTAATCGCTGCTACGGTAGTGAGAACTCAGGCAATGAACATCCAAGACAGAACCACGTAAGAAAAGACAGGAACAGGTGCGCTCTGCTGAGCTCTGATTATCACAGAGCAAATTCTCTAATCTGGCAGTGCTGTGGACATACATTACCACGCTGTCTTCTTAACTGCAAGGACACGATCTGGCGTACCGGAAGCGATGGCTGGTTGCTTCGACGTCCCGTCGTGGTGATGATAATGTCGCGAGTATAGCCCGAAACAAATTATCCTTGTCTGGTTGTTCCAGACGAAGGACTTCCTATCAATACAAATGCGCCTCTGAGGGAGACGAAGAAGGCTCGCCACACAATCACTGACGATACAGTCCGATACAGTCAACTTTAGCCAGAACAGCTCAAGACGGACAACATAGGCCGCTCGTACACAGAACGCTCAATTGCCAACTGTACTCGGGGAGTTACGTTGAAGTCGAAACTTCAGCAACTTCGTCAAACAGTTACAATTAAACGAAAGTATATTAGACAGCCAACGGAAGGCAGGCTGTCCAGAGCAGCGAGAGCTCAGTCTTGTAACCTACCCCGACCGAAAGGCGAGAGCCGACTCTCTCAAGAGCACCTGTACAAGCGGAACACAGAACATTCCCGCCCCCACGAGAGTGGCCGTGGTTAAACGTTCCAATCAGCAACTCGAAAACCGGCGGAAAATTCCACTTTATTGCCGAAGCACTACCACTCCACCAATGGAGATTCTTGGCGCCAATTTCTGCGCCGATTTTGCTACGTCACGGAGCTATGCCCTGAGCAAGCCAATCACAGTTACGATTTTGCAGAAAACGCGGGAATTTTCCCGCCAAGACTGCCTGGGAACACAAGTAATTCCTACGCCTCTTTGGTAGCCTGTCAGAAAGTGTTTTCACTAAGTTTCTGCGAGGTAACGGAATCTCTAGCCGCCCGCATCCCGTGGTCGTGCGGTAGCGTTCTCGCTTCCCACGCCCGGGTTCCCGGGTTCGATTCCCGGTGGGGTCAGGGATTTTCTCTGCCTCGTGATGGCTGGGTGTTGTGCGCTGTCCTTAGGTTAGTAGGTTTAAGTAGTTCTAAGTTCTAGGGGACTGATGACCATAGATGTTAAGTCCCATAGTGCTCAGAGCCATTTTGGAATCTCTAGCCCAGCCGCTACAAAAATGTTCAAATGTGTGTGAAATCTTATGGGACTTAACCGCTATGGCCATCAGTCCCTAAGCTTTTTTTTTTTTTTTTTGGTCATCAGTCTACTGACTGGTTTGATGCGGCCCGTGACGAATTCCTTTCCTGTGCTAACCTCTTCATCTCAGAGTAGCACTTGCAACCTACGTCCTCAATTATTTGCTTGACGTATTCCAATCTCTGTCTTCCTCTACAGTTTTTGCCCTCTACAGCTCCCTCTAGTACCATTGAAGTCATTCCCTCATGTCTTAGCAGATGTCCTATCATCCTGTCCCTTCTCCTTATCAGTGTTTTCCACATATTCCTTTCCTCTCCGATGCTGCGTAGAGCCTCCTCATTCCTTACCTTATCAGTCCACCTAATTTTCAACATTCGTCTACAGCACCACATCTCAAATGCTTCAATTCTATTCTGTCTCGGTTTTCCTACAATCCATGTTTCACTGCCATACAATGCTGTACTCCAGACGTACATCCTCAGAAATCTCTTCCTCAAAATAAGGCCGGTATTTGATATTAGTAGACTCCTCTTGGCCAGAAATGCCTTTTTTGCCATAGCGAGTCTGCTTTTTATGTCCTACTTGCTCCGTCCATCATTGGTTATTTTACTGCCTAGGTAGCAGAATTCCTTAACTTCATTGACTTCATGAACATCAATCCTGATGTTAAGTTTCTCGCTGTTCTCATTTCAACTACTTCTCATTACCTTCGTCTTTCTCTGATTTACTCTCAAACCATACTGTGTACTTATTAGACTGTTCGTTCCGTTCGGCAGATCATTTAATTCTTCTTCACTTTCACTCAGGATAGCAATGTCATCAGCGAATCGTATCATTGATATCCTTTTACCTTGTATTTTAATTCCACTCCTGGACCTTTCTTTTATTTCCATCATTGCTTCCTCGATGTACAGATTGAAGAGTAGGGGCGAAAGGCCACAGCCTTGCCTTACACCCTTCTTAATACGAGCACTTCGTTCTTGATCGTCCACTCTTATTATTCCATCTTGGTTGTTGTACATATTGTATTGACCTGTCTCTCCCTATAGCTTACCCCTACTTTTTTCAGAATCTCGAACAGCTTGCACCATTTTATATTGTCGAACGCTTTTTCCAGGTCCACAAATCCTATGAAAGTGTCTTGATTTTTCTTTAGCCTTGCTTCCATTATTAGCCGTAACGTCAGAATTGCCTCTCTCGTCCCTTTACTTTTCCTAAAGCCAAACTGATCGTCACCTAGCGCATTCTCAATTATCTTTTCCATTCTTCTGTATATTGTTCTTGTAAGCAGCTTCGATGCATGAGCTGTTAGGCTGATTGTGTGATAATTCTCGCACTTGTCAGCTCTTGCCGTCTTCGGAATTGTGTGGATGATGCTTTTCCGAAAGTCAGACGGTATATCGCCAGACTCATATATTCTACACACCAACGTGAATAGTCGTTTTGTTGCCACTTCCCCCACTGATTTTAGAAATTCTGAAGGAATGTTATCTATCCCTTCTGCCTTATTTGACCCTAAGTCCACCAAAGCTCTTTTAAATTCCGATTCTAATACTGGATCCCCTATCTCTTCTAAATCGACTCCTGTTTCTTCTTCTATCACATCAGACAAATCTTCACCCTCATAGAGGCTTTCAATGTATTCTTTCCACCTATCTGCTCTCTCCTCTGCAATTAACAGTGGAATTCCCGTTGCACTCTTAATGTTACCACCGTTGCTTTGAATGTCACCAAAGGTTGTTTTGACTTTCCTGTATGCTGAGTCTGTCCTTCTGACAATCATATCTTTTTCGATGTGTTCACATTTTTCCTGCAGCCATTTCGTCTTAGCTTCCCTGCACTTCCTATTTATTTCATTCCTCAGCGACTTGTATTTCTGTATTCCTGATTTTCCCGAAACATGTTTGTACATCCTCCTTTCATCAATCAACTGAAGTATTTCTTCTGTTACCCATGGTTTCTTCGCAGCTACGTTCTTTGTACCTATGTTTCCCTTCCCAATTTCTGTGATGGCCCTTTTTAGAGATGTCCATTCCTCTTCAACTGTACTGCCTACTGCGCTATTCCTTATTGCTGTATCTATATCGTTAGAGAACTTCAAACGTATCTCGTCATTCCTTAGTACTTTCGTATCCCACTTCTTTGCGTATTGATTCTTCCTGACTAATGTCTCGAGCTTCAGCCTACTCTTCATCACTACTATATTGTGATCTGAGTCTATATCTGCTCCTGGGTACGCCTTACAATCCAGTATCTGATTTCGGAATCTCTGTCTGACCATGATGTAATCTAATTGAAATCTTCCCGTATCTCCCGGCCTTTTCCAAGTATACCCCCTCCTCTTGTGATTCTTGAACAGGGTATTCGCTATTACTATCTGAAACTTGTTACAGAACTCAGTTAGTCTTTCTCCTCTTTCATTCCTTGTCCCAAGCCCATATTCTCCTGTAACCTTTTCTTCAACTGCTTCCCCTACAACTGCATTCCAGTCGCCCATGGCTATTAGATTTTTGTCCCCCTTTACATACTGCATTACCCTTTCAATATCCTCATACACTTTCTCTATCTGTTCATCTTCCCTAAGCTTACACACCACTTAACCTAGATTATACTAAGGGCAAACACACGCACCCATGCCCGAGGGAGGACTCGAACCTCCGCCGGGACCAGCTGCACAGCCCATGACTGCAGTGACAAGACCGCTTGGCTAATCCTGCGCGGCACAGCCGCTCCATCAGACCCCTGTGGGCATGTCACTCCCGCTCTTATGACAATGTCGGCGTCTGGAAAGCATCCACTCGACTCCCTCACACCCGTCGGCTTAACCCTTTCAAGTTCAGCAGAACTCGCCTGTCACCGGACCACCCAGGTGATGAGAGATGCTGCGTGGGAAGTCCACGTGTGAAGGAATAGCGACTATTCACCGCATGCAATTAGAGAGGAAAACCGAATTACTCAGAGTAAGATAGAAATATGAGAGGGGGCTCATGCCACCTCTCAACCCCTGCGGTATTTTACAATACTGCCCATATTTGGAAAGGTAGCCGAAATGGGGGTGTCAGTGTTCTTAACCGTGTGTCACACAATATTGCCAAAGGTGTGCTTCTTGTACCATGGTGTAGTGGTTAACATCGCTTGATGGTGTGTGTGAGTCACCATTCTGAACACAATTACCAAACCTTGTTCGTTAGTGTTTATCATTTCTGGAGCCAATGGCTTTGCAACAGTGCTAACACTGAGTCCCGCCAAATCACCATTACACACTGTTGGGCTTGGCTTGCACTTAGATGGATGGCCAGTCGGGTCTGCCGAGCATCGTTGACAAGTGGTATGTACTTCAGGCCTTGTGAGGCGAATTGAGGAGCTTCTTGACTGAGAGGTAGTGGCTCTGAATACGAAAACTGACCATGGCCATATGAGCGTTGTGCTGACCACATGCCTCTCCATTTACGGATCTAGTGACGCCTATTGGCTGAGGATGACCTGAGGATGACAGGGCGGTCGGTGGGTACTGTTGGGCCTTTCAAGACTTGTTCGTATGGAGTTCAGAGAGTTTATCATTTCTGGAGGGTCGTGGGAAGTTGTTATGTTCGAATATTCTGGAATTGTCAGTGCTTGTATTGAAAGGGTACAGTACCGCCCGACATTGAAAATAGGTACAACATTCTTCGTTATTCTTGTCAGTACAACATATTTTTTCTAATAATAACTCAATTTCAATTAACACAGCGAAGTCGGATACCAGTGTAGGAAAGAATGACAATTTATTTATTTAATTGATCACATGTGCACTCCCACAAAATAAATCCTTACATCCAGTTTGGTGAAATCTGTGAAATGAATTAATGTATGGTCGTCTGCTAACCGCAGATAGTGAATGTGAATGTATGATCATCTTTCAGACGAGCCTTTGGTCACCTTTGGTAGAACCAAAGAGATGAAATTTACCGGAGCTTTGAGCGCCTGAAATGTGGCTGACCAATACGGTAGCGAGGTGCTCCCCCACTTCAGCAGAAGTGCGAGAGGACCTGAAGAACGGCCATGTTTCAGCACTCTGCCGCTGGATCTAGTGTTGGTGAGACCTGTCTTAGGTGTGCTCCGTAAAGACAAAAGAGTGGAGACATGGTATGCATGTGTAATACTTAAGAGTAGTTTGGAATAATAATTTCTCTATTTCAGGAACTTTTGTGGGGAGAATTAAATGTCCGGTAGGTAATATTAAGGGGATCATAGTAATCTTCCGAAGTGACCAACGGTTACAATGAAACCACGTGTAGCAATAAGTTGAAATACTTCCGAGTGCTTAAGTTAAGCTGAATTACTAGCGTGTGTACTATAAGTTGGAAATATTTAAGAAATGGCGTGTGCAGGACTTGAAATTAGAGACGAGTACTTCCACGTGGTGAGTACTGTTTGAGTCTCAATCTGAGTATGAGACAAAGGGTAAAGAGAAGTACTCGTCCATGGTATCAGTTGAGGACTCGCGTGTGTGATGAATATGTTCTTAATATTACTTTGCGTGTTATGTTTCCGTGTGACGCTTGATAATACTCTGAGAGAGAAGCAAGGTGAGTCAGCCGTCTATCCAGCAACGCCACTTGGCTTGCATTGCACAGGAAGACGTGCATATATCCTCCAGAGTTCATAGTAGGAAAGAAGAATTACGAAGTGGGGCAGTGTCGTGTGAAACTGGGACAAATACTAATTGAAGTGGGAAAGCTGAAAGTGATGTGATTATAACGTTGTGACTATTCTTTGTATTGTATGTTGCCAGTGTGATGTATTTAATGAAATTTAAGTATGTGTAGTTGGCATGGGAGAGTAATAAGATAGTTTCAGAGGCAGTGGGTTACGCATGTTTCTTTTTGTACCACTCGGTCTGGAGGAAATTTTTGTAATGATGGGTGTGAAAGTCGAAGTGTGAGATATAGCAAAAGATGCACCATCCTATCCAGAAAGTGCACTGTAGCGTTAAGTAATTACGAGACCACAGGATAGAGAATGACCAATGTAAAGCCATGCCCACTGGGCGGAATTTCTCATGTGTTATTGTTGTAGGTCATAGAATTTGTGTGTTTAGGTTATAGAATTTATCGGAATAAATAAGATAGTGAAAAGAAAAAGATTGGTGGCCTTTTCCTTCGAATACTATGTTGTCATGATACCCAGAAATTATAATGTGTGCGCCATTCATATTCAGTGCGATGGCCACTTGTTGATCAAAGCCGTTAAATAAGAAAGAAAATGTGGTATTGCCAGTGCGTAGTGAACAGTCAGAGTTGTGTAAATTACTAATAGTCAGAGGGGCGTTTCCGTACCCGTTGCGTAATATCCAAACAGGAGAATAACTTTTAACTTAATAGTGAGTACATGTTCATGTTACTTGATAAATAAAAAATGAATCCACTCGCTTGGCAGACCACTCATCTTGCAGGCCTGACTGCTTGATGCCACAGTATGACCAAGGCATGTGGGTGCCTTTCAGTATAAATAGCAGTGCTATCCGTCCGTCAGTTGAGTTCTGTCTCAGCTATACGTGTCAGTAATGAATATGATTTCAGTGCTAGGTGTTGTGCTTCATCGATGATCCTGCTTTTGGAATCCTGCTTGTGTCGTTATTTGATGGAGACGCTGGGTACTTCAGATGATCTACTTCACAGTGGCTCCAATTAGGCAACGTAAAAGTCTTTGCCTACATAGACAGGAACAGGAATACACGCCGTACATCAAAGGTTACGTCCGTATATGAATTCCAAACCAGCAGCAAGTCAGCTGCATACGACACAACGATCAGTGTTGTCCGCATACACTGGTCAGTACTCGACGAAATGGCTGAAAGGTACTGAACGACTCGCAAAATATAACATGTCGTTACTTGGACGGCACAGCCCTGCAGTGGTTCGAGGACGACAAAGAAAGCTCAACAGCTGGGAGAAATTCCAAGCCCAAGTGAAGAAAACCAACGGCATGTTCACACTGCGGAAGAATTGTTCAAGAACAGGGCCCAACGTCATGGTGAAATGACATGCCTTTACACACAGAATTTTTGGGACCTGTGCAGCATTGTGAATCCGAATGTGAGGTGTGGTGCAGGGGTTCTGCTGGAGATTGTGCAGTTACCGGGTTATTTTATAAAAGTATTTATCAGTTCAACTGTCCTGCGGTGGGACACTCCAACAAGAACTCTTTAATATCCAAAGCAAAACATATTTTATTCCGGTTCTGAATGTTTGAGGCACAAATTTGTAACTAGGGGTTTATCACTACGCCGAAAACAAACAAGCTGAAAGTTGAGTTGTCAAAAGTTCCTCCTCTGGAAATTTGGAAACTAAACCAAATAGTCTCTTCCAATTACTGCAATTAATCAGTTCTCAGATAGCTAGTTTGAATACGAACCAGTGTTTAGCGGGAGGGCTATTAGTAAACACATCCAATAAAAAATTGAGTCTATTGAAAAAAATATTGCCTTCCGCAGCATAAAAGGAGAAGCCTGAATTAACTGGCGAAAAGTGAAGTTCGCTCTGAAAGTGCATATGTAAACTTAGAGTTCGCTACGACAGGCTGAGACAAGTCCGCCGATCAGTTCGGCCGAAATCGAACACGGGAGAGGTGCCGCACTTCTGGTACAATGGGCCGCTGACGATGCGTCCGGTGGTGACCGGCGGGCGTCAGGGAACTGACTGCGACGAAGCTGCCTGCAGAGCGGCCAGCGCGGTCAAAAGTACGCTGGCAGCGGATTCTTACAGGATTCCTATTGACGGCGCGATGTATTTGCGGAGGCGTGATGTAGTGTGGCATTCTCCGCCAATGAAGCCGGTAGTGTGCATCCTCTCTACTTGAACTCTGCGTCGGAGGGCCCATCCGACGCCATCTGTTGAACTTCACCGAACGCTCGACTGCAGCCACTGGCCTGCTGTAGGAGTCAAGTGGTAGGCCACCTGCCATGCTATTTTCGCCATTGACAACAGAAGTAATTTCATACAAACTAGAGACGGGTCGCTCGCGAAGTAACGGGTCCAAAATAATGGTTCACAAATATGAACCGAACGAGCGAGGAACGAATTCTGAGGAACGGTCTTTCACAATTCAATCCGGTCTCGGCTTTCTACTTATAGATCCTGGGAACGGGAACCAGTTGGTCTAGTTCCCGCAACGGCACGTCGGCCGATCTCGCTCGAGCCTCGGTCCCGTTCCCATCTGTCTCGGTCTCGGTTGCGGCATTCTGCTTATAGTTCCCGGGAATGGGAAACGGTCGGACTCATTCCCGCAACGGCACGGCGGCCGGTCTCGCTCGAGCCTCGGTCCCGTTTCCGTCTTTCTCGGTCTCGGTCACGGCTTTCTACTTATAGTTACCGGGAATGGGAAATGGTCGGTGTCGTTCGCGCAACGGCACGGCGGCCGGTCTCGCTCGAGCCTCGGTCCCGTTTCCGTCTTTCTCGGGCTTGGTCGCGGCTTTCTACTTATAGTTGCCGGGAATGGGAAATGGTCGGTCTCCTTCCTGCAACAGCATGGCGGCCGGTCTCGCTCGAGCCTCAGTCCCGTTCCCATCTGTCTCGGTCTCGGTCGCAGCTTTCTACTTATAGTTCCCGGGAACGGAAAACGGTCGATCTCGTTCCCGCAACGGCACGGCGGCCGGTCTCGCTCGAGCCTCGGTCCCGTTTCCGTCTTTCTCGGTCTCGGTCTCGGCTTTCTACTTATAGTTGCCGGGAATGGGAAACGATTGCTCTAGCTCCCACAACGGAACGTCGGCCGGTCTCGCTCGAGCCTCGGTCCCGTTCCCATCTGTCTGTGTCTCGGTCGCGGCTTTCTACTTTTAGTTCCCGGGAATGGGAAACGGTCGGTCTCGTTTCCACAACGGCACGGCGGCCGGTCTCGCTCGAGCCTCGGTCCCGTTTCCGTCTATCTTGGTCTCGGTCGTGGCTTTCTACTTATAGTTCCCGGGAATGGGAAACGGTCGGTCTCGTTCCCGAAACGACACGGCGGCCGGTCTCGCTCGAGCCTCAGTCCCGTTTCCGTCTGTCTCGGTCTCGGTCGTGGCTTTCTACTTATAGTTCCCGGGAACGGGAAACGGTCGGTCTCGTTCCCGCAATGGCACGACGGCCGGTATCGCTCGACGCTCGGTCCCGTTCCCATCTGTCTCGGTCTCGGCCGCGGCTTTCTACTTATAGTTCCCGGGAACGGGAAACGGTCGGTCTCGTTCCCGCAACGGCACGGCGGCCGGTCTCGCTCGAGCCTCGGTCCCGTTTCCGTCTTTCTCGGTCTCGGTCACGGCTTTCTACTTATAGTTACCGGGAATGGGAAATGGTCGGTGTCGTTCGCGCAACGGCACGGCGGCCGGTCTCGCTCGAGCCTCGGTCCCGTTTCCGTCTTTCTCGGGCTTGGTCGCGGCTTTCTACTTATAGTTGCCGGGAATGGGAAATGGTCGGTCTCCTTCCTGCAACAACATGGCGGCCGGTCTCGCTCGAGCCTCAGTCCCGTTCCCATCTGTCTCGGTCTCGGTCGCAGCTTTCTACTTATAGTTCCCGGGAACGGAAAACGGTCGGTCTCGTTCCCGCAACGGCACGGCGGCCGGTCTCGCTCGAGCCTCGGTCCCGTTTCCGTCTTTCTCGGTCTCGGTCTCGGCTTTCTAGTTATAGTTGCCGGGAATGGGAAACGATTGCTCTAGCTCCCACAACGGAACGTCGGCCGGTCTCGCTCGAGCCTCGGTCCCGTTCCCATCTGTCTGTGTCTCGGTCGCGGCTTTCTACTTTTAGTTCCCGGGAATGGGAAACGGTCGGTCTCGTTTCCACAACGGCACGGCGGCCGGTCTCGCTCGAGCCTCGGTCCCGTTTCCGTCTATCTTGGTCTCGGTCGTGGCTTTCTACTTATAGTTCCCGGGAATGGGAAACGGTCGGTCTCGTTCCCGAAACGACACGGCGGCCGGTCTCGCTCGAGCCTCAGTCCCGTTTCCGTCTGTCTCGGTCTCGGTCGTGGCTTTCTACTTATAGTTCCCGGGAACGGGAAACGGTCGGTCTCGTTCCCGCAATGGCACGACGGCCGGTATCGCTCGACGCTCGGTCCCGTTCCCATCTGTCTCGGTCTCGGCCGCGGCTTTCTACTTATAGTTCCCGGGAACGGGAAACGGTCGGTCTCGTTCCCGCAACGGCACGGCGGCCGGTCTCGCTCGAGCCTCGGTCCCGTTTCCGTCTTTCTCGGTCTCGGTCACGGCTTTCTACTTATAGTTCCCGGGAACGGGAAATGGTCGGTGTCGTTCGCGCAACGGCACGGCGGCCGGTCTCGCTCGAGCCTCGGTCCCGTTTCCGTCTTTCTCGGGCTTGGTCGCGGCTTTCTACTTATAGTTGCCGGGAATGGGAAATGGTCGGTCTCCTTCCTGCAACAGCATGGCGGCCGGTCTCGCTCGAGCCTCAGTCCCGTTCCCATCTGTCTCGGTCTCGGTCGCAGCTTTCTACTTATAGTTCCCGGGAACGGAAAACGGTCGGTCTCGTTCCCGCAACGGCACGGCGGCCGGTCTCGCTCGAGCCTCGGTCCCGTTTCCGTCTTTCTCGGTCTCGGTCTCGGCTTTCTACTTATAGTTGCCGGGAATGGGAAACGATTGCTCTAGCTCCCACAACGGAACGTCGGCCGGTCTCGCTCGAGCCTCGGTCCCGTTCCCATCTGTCTGTGTCTCGGTCGCGGCTTTCTACTTTTAGTTCCCGGGAATGGGAAACGGTCGGTCTCGTTTCCACAACGGCACGGCGGCCGGTCTCGCTCGAGCCTCGGTCCCGTTTCCGTCTATCTTGGTCTCGGTCGTGGCTTTCTACTTATAGTTCCCGGGAATGGGAAACGGTCGGTCTCGTTCCCGAAACGACACGGCGGCCGGTCTCGCTCGAGCCTCAGTCCCGTTTCCGTCTGTCTCGGTCTCGGTCGTGGCTTTCTACTTATAGTTCCCGGGAACGGGAAACGGTCGGTCTCGTTCCCGCAATGGCACGACGGCCGGTATCGCTCGACGCTCGGTCCCGTTCCCATCTGTCTCGGTCTCGGCCGCGGCTTTCTACTTATAGTTCCCGGGAACGGGAAACGGTCGGTCTCGTTCCCGCAACGGCACGGCGGCCGGTCTCGCTCGAGCCTCGGTCCCGTTTCCGTCTTTCTCGGTCTCGGTCACGGCTTTCTACTTATAGTTCCCGGGAACGGGAAATGGTCGGTGTCGTTCGCGCAACGGCACGGCGGCCGGTCTCGCTCGAGCCTCGGTCCCGTTTCCGTCTTTCTCGGGCTTGGTCGCGGCTTTCTACTTATAGTTGCCGGGAATGGGAAATGGTCGGTCTCCTTCCTGCAACAGCATGGCGGCCGGTCTCGCTCGAGCCTCAGTCCCGTTCCCATCTGTCTCGGTCTCGGTCGCAGCTTTCTACTTATAGTTCCCGGGAACGGAAAACGGTCGGTCTCGTTCCTGCAACGGCACGGCGGCCGGTCTCGCTCGAGCCTCGGTCCCGTTTCCGTCTTTCTCGGTCTCGGTCTCGGCTTTCTACTTATAGTTGCCGGGAATGGGAAACGATTGCTCTAGCTCCCACAACGGAACGTCGGCCGGTCTCGCTCGAGCCTCGGTCCCGTTCCCATCTGTCTGTGTCTCGGTCGCGGCTTTCTACTTTTAGTTCCCGGGAATGGGAAACGGTCGGTCTCGTTTCCACAACGGCACGGCGGCCGGTCTCGCTCGAGCCTCGGTCCCGTTTCCGTCTATCTTGGTCTCGGTCGTGGCTTTCTACTTATAGTTCCCGGGAATGGGAAACGGTCGGTCTCGTTCCCGAAACGACACGGCGGCCGGTCTCGCTCGAGCCTCAGTCCCGTTTCCGTCTGTCTCGGTCTCGGTCGTGGCTTTCTACTTATAGTTCCCGGGAACGGGAAACGGTCGGTCTCGTTCCCGCAATGGCACGACGGCCGGTATCGCTCGACGCTCGGTCCCGTTCCCATCTGTCTCGGTCTCGGCCGCGGCTTTCTACTTATAGTTCCCGGGAACGGGAAACGGTCGGTCTCGTTCCCGCAACGGCACGGCGGCCGGTCTCGCTCGAGCCTCGGTCCCGTTTCCGTCTTTCTCGGTCTCGGTCACGGCTTTCTACTTATAGTTCCCGGGAACGGGAAATGGTCGGTGTCGTTCGCGCAACGGCACGGCGGCCGGTCTCGCTCGAGCCTCGGTCCCGTTTCCGTCTTTCTCGGGCTTGGTCGCGGCTTTCTACTTATAGTTGCCGGGAATGGGAAATGGTCGGTCTCCTTCCTGCAACAGCATGGCGGCCGGTCTCGCTCGAGCCTCAGTCCCGTTCCCATCTGTCTCGGTCTCGGTCGCAGCTTTCTACTTATAGTTCCCGGGAACGGAAAACGGTCGGTCTCGTTCCCGCAACGGCACGGCGGCCGGTCTCGCTCGAGCCTCGGTCCCGTTTCCGTCTTTCTCGGTCTCGGTCACGGCTTTCTACTTATAGTTCCCGGGAACGGGAAATGGTCGGTGTCGTTCGCGCAACGGCACGGCGGCCGGTCTCGCTCGAGCCTCGGTCCCGTTTCCGTCTTTCTCGGTCTCGGTCTCGGCTTTCTACTTATAGTTGCCGGGAATGGGAAACGATTGCTCTAGCTCCCACAACGGAACGTCGGCCGGTCTCGCTCGAGCCTCGGTCCCGTTCCCATCTGTCTGTGTCTCGGTCGCGGCTTTCTACTTTTAGTTCCCGGGAATGGGAAACGGTCGGTCTCGTTTCCACAACGGCACGGCGGCCGGTCTCGCTCGAGCCTCGGTCCCGTTTCCGTCTATCTTGGTCTCGGTCGTGGCTTTCTACTTATAGTTCCCGGGAATGGGAAACGGTCGGTCTCGTTCCCGAAACGACACGGCGGCCGGTCTCGCTCGAGCCTCGGTCCCGTTTCCGTCTATCTTGGTCTCGGTCGTGGCTTTCTACTTATAGTTCCCGGGAATGGGAAACGGTCGGTCTCGTTTCCACAACGACACGGCGGCCGGTCTCGCTCGAGCCTCAGTCCCGTTTCCGTCTGTCTCGGTCTCGGTCGTGGCTTTCTACTTATAGTTCCCGGGAACGGGAAACGGTCGGTCTCGTTCCCGCAACGGCACGGCGGCCGGTCTCGCTCGAGCCTCGGTCCCGTTTCCGTCTTTCTCGGTCTCGGTCACGGCTTTCTACTTATAGTTCCCGGGAACGGGAAATGGTCGGTGTCGTTCGCGCAACGGCACGGCGGCCGGTCTCGCTCGAGCCTCGGTCCCGTTTCCGTCTGTCTCAGTCTTGGTCTCTCTCTGCCGGACTCGTTCTTCTTCGCGAGGCCACTCGCGCTGTTCCACTGTCGACTGCTCGTAGTTAGTTCAGTATCGAGTTGTTCGTTTCGTTCGCTGTGCTCGCCCATTCTAGATCAGTTTCAAACCTTTTTTGAACTCTGAACTTCTCATTCTTTTCGTATTCTATTCAGCTTCCATTACTGGTAATTAAAACGTATAATTACGTAAAGTTCATAAAAATTACGTGGTATGTAACACATACATTTTTAGGTAACAAAAGGCATATAAACTTGCTTCACTATTTCTATAAATAGCAGAATAAATACTTGTAAAAAGGGAAGTTTTTTTTTGTCACACATGCGAAGGAAGTCGGCACGGCACACACGAGTGGCCATTTTCCGTCTTTTTGTGATCCAAGGTAAAAGAGCATGTTCATTGTTATGGAGAGCAGACCGACTCACAACCGAATGAAGCCCGTGCTCCATAATCGAGAGTCTGGTGTGACATTTTGTAACTTTTATAATATTATTTCAGTGGTACAGGGCGTCTCACGAAAAATAGGCCGCGAGTACTAGCCTGCTCATTGTCGCCCACTAAATGTCATCTTTTTTTCGAAGTTGTTCTTTGCATTAGCTTTTTTGTTATTTCTTCACTGCCTAATTATTGCATGTTTATCTATTCTGCTAGTAGCAGTCAACAAATCGTCGAAACTAGCGAGCAGTCTGAATTCGGGGGCGGTTTTTCGTGCGCCACCTTATGTTATTTCACTGCGATCAGCCACATAATGCTACAGTAGGCTAAAAAGAGAGGTTTTGCAGAATCACGAAACTTACAGGTGTGTGAGAACTCTGTTATGAATAAAAACTCTGTACTTCAGCGGGGAGGCAAGTGCTCCCTCTTGGCGCCTTCCATCTTCAGTCACCTATGCTACTAATTTTTCGTAAGAACCATATAACAAGCACAGATCAACGGTGAACGAGAAAAATGAAAGGTTCCCAAAAACGAGCGATCACCAGTGAACTAGTTCCCAAGGATAAACGAGTTTGCCCATCTCTAAATTACAAACACAGTAATATCAACAGAATTTTGAACACTTAATAGTTAATCAAAGTACTCTGCGTAGAGTTAACGCTTATGTAAAATTGGTCATAACACAGTAAAAAAATGAAAAAAACCCTTCTTAACCAATATATTACTAATACAACTCGACTGCGTTTTAGCCCTTGCGACACACGGTAGGCACCAATCAAAAACAACAGAAAAGAAAGCGCATAATAGACACACTCCGAAAGTATGTTACAATCAGGAAATATTATAAACACAGTACAATAAATGATTCAAATCACAACAGAATTTGCCTCTAGTCCCAAGGACCTCCATTTGTGACTGCTACTGCTGTGTACAGGGTGTTACAAAAAGGTACGGCCAAACTTTCAGAAAACATTCTTCACACACAAATAAAGAAAAGATGTTATGTGGACATGTGTCCGGAAACGCTTAATTTCCGTGTTAGAGCTCATTTTAGTTTCGTCAGTATGTACTGTACTTCCTCGATTCACCGCCAGTTGACCCAATTGAAGGAAGGTAATGTTGACTTCGGTGCTTGTGTTGACATGCGACTCATTGCTCTACAGTACTAGCATCAAGCAGATCAGTACGTAGCATCAACAGGTTATTGTTCATCACGAACGTGGTTTTGCAGTCAGTGCAATGTTTACAAATGCGGAGTTGGCAGATGCCCATTTGATGTATGGATTAGCACGGGGCAATAGCCGTGGCGCGGTACGTTTGTATCGAGACAGATTTCCAGAACGAAGGTGTCCCGGCAGGAAGACGTTTGAACCAAATGATCGGCGTCTTAGGGAGCACGGATCATTCCAGCCTATGACTCGCGACTGGGGAAGGCGTAGAATGACGAGAACACCTGCAGTGGACGAGGCAGTTCTTAGTGCAGTTGACGATAACCCTAATGTCAGCGTCAAAGAAGTTGCTGCTGTACAAGGTAACGTTGACCACGTCACTGCATGGAGAGTGCTACGGGAGAACCAGTTGCTTCCGTACCATGTACAGTGTGTGCAGGCGCTATCAGCAGCTGATTGGCCTCCACGGGTACACTTCTGCGAATGGTTCATCCAACAATGTGTCAATCCTCATTTCAGTGCAAATGTTCTCTTTACGGATGAGGCTTCATTCCAACGTGATCAAACTGTAAATTTTCACAATCAACATGTGTGGGCGGACGAGAATCCGCACGCAATTGTGCAATCACGTCATCAACACAGATTTTCTGTGAACGTTTGGGCAGGTATTGTTGGTGATGTCTTGATTGGTCCCCATGTTCTTCCACCTACGCTCAATGCAGCACGTTATCATGATTTCATACGGGATACTCTACCTGTGCTGCTAGAACATGTGCCTTTACAAGTACGACACAACATGTGGTACATGCACGATGGAGCTCCTGCACATTTCAGTCGAAGTGTTCGTACGCTTCTCAACAACAGATTCGGTGACTGATGGATTGGTAGAGGCGGACCAATTCCATAGCCCCCACGCTCTCCTGACCTCAACCCTCTTGACTTTCATTTATGGGGGCATTTGAAAGCTCTTGTCTAAACAACCCCGGTACCAAATGTAGAGACTCTTCGTGCTCGTATTGTGGACGGCTGTGATACAATACGCCATTCTCCAGGGCTGCATCAGCGCATCAGGGATTCCATGCGACGGAGTATCCTCGCTAACGGAGGACATTTTGAACATTTCCTGTAACAAAGTGTTTGAAGTCACGCTGGTACGTTCTGTTGCTGTGTGTTTCCATTCCATGATTAAGGTGATTTGAAGAGAAGTAATAAAATGAGCTCTAACATGGAAAGTAAGCGTTTCCGGACACATGTCAACATAACATATTTTCTTTATTTGTGTGTGAGGAATGTTTCCTGGAAGTTTGGCCGTACCTTTTTGTAACACCCTGTATAACAGGGCTACCAAAGATGTGTGGTGTACCTATAACTATAGCAACATAAAATTCAAAGAACTTGTAGGTATCAACCACAGCTGTACATGCCCTCAGCGTGTAGTTAGTACGCAATACAACATGCACACTCTTGCACCCCAACGGCCACGCCGCGTAAAATCGGAGGCTGTAAGGAACAATTTGTATTCACAATAAATACACCAGCCACTGGCTGTTTCCACTGTACACAATACCCACCATTAGTATGTGAACTCGTCAGCTGCCTACCAAGCACTGTGCGCCCACGAAAGCGCACTCTTGGTGCTCCATACATTAGCAATAACAAAGAGACCTTTCTTTGTTGTACGTGGTTGTAGTTGCCAACTCCTCTATCCCCCAGGTAGGCGACTGTCCACGACAGCTTGGCCAGGCCCCGTGTTGACCGTTAACTGTCCAAACTGCCCGGCTCCTTGGCACACCACGTTGCAACTGAACTTCCATCTCCGTTGCTGGCCACCAACCAACTACTCTCGGCTGCGCCCATTCTCTACAGGACGGCCCCAGAGCCGCTGCCGTTGAAGCCGCCGCATAGAGCGACCCATCTCGTAGAGTGCGCCAACCGAAATTCGCCAAACTGTCGGCCTCGGTGGTCAGAAGTGCTGCTTTGTACGCCATAGACAGAAGTTGCAAAATCTCACATTTTATGAAAGGTGTTGAAGAAGACACGCTCTTCCGGTAAAGGATGTCACATCAACAGAATAATTTTTCGGGTGGTACCAACACATGGAGGAATGCAACTCAGAAAGAATAATAAGAAAGTATAGTTCTCACATCAGTAGTGGAAGAGCATCATGATGTCGCCTCACTCGGACGCCAGATATTAAGAGAAGAGTTACTGCAGATTACAACAGCCAGATACACTATGTGATCAAAAGTATCCGAACACCCCAAAAACATTTTTTTTTTATATTAAGTGCACTGTGCTGCCACCTACTGCCAGGTACTCCGTATCAGCGACCTCAGTAGTCATTAGATATCGTGAGAGAGCAGAATGGAGCGCTCCGCAGAACTCACGGACTTCGAACGTGGTCAGGTGATTGGGTATCACTTGTGTCATACGTATGTACGTGACATTTCCGCACTCCTAAACATCCCTAGGTCCACTGCTTCCTATGTGAAGGTGAAGTGAAAACGTGAAGGGACACGTACAGCACAAAAGCGTACAGGTTGACCTCGTCTGTTGACTGACAGAGACCGGCGACAGTTGAAGAGGGTCGTAATGTGTAATAGGCAGACATCTATCCAGACCATCACACAGGAATTCCAAACTGTATCATGATCCACTGCAAGTATTATGACAGTTAGGCGGGAGGTGAGAAAACTTGGATTTCATAGTCGAACTGCTGCTCATAAGCCACACATCATGGCAGTAAATGCCAAACGACACCTTGCTTGGCGTAAGGAGCGCATACATTGGACGATTGAACAGTGGAAAAACGATGTATGGAGTGACCAATCACGGTACACAATGTGGCGATCCGATGGCAGGGTGTGGGTATGGCGAACGCCCGCTGAACGTCGTCTGCTAGCGTGTATAGTGCCAAAAGGCGGTGGTGTTATGGTGTGGTCGTGTTTTTCATGGAGGGAGCTTGCACCCCTTGTTGTTTTGCGTGACACTATCACACACAGCACCTTGTTGCTTCCCACTGTTGAAGAGCAATTCGGGGATGGCGATTGCATCTTTCAACACGATCGAACACCTGTTATCATGCACGGCCTGTGGCGGAGTGTTTGCTCGACAATAACATCCCTGTAATGTACTGGCCTGAAGAGAGTCCTGACCGAAACCTATAGAACACATTTGGGATGTTTTGGAACACCGACTTCGTGCCAGGCCTCACCGACCGACATCGATAACTCTCCTCAGTGCAGCACTCCGTAAAGAATGTACTGCCATTCCCCAAGAAACGTTCCAGCACCTGATTGAACGTATGCCTGGAAGAGTAGAAGCCATCATCAAGGCTAAGGGTGGGCTAAAACCATATTGAATTCCAGCACTATTGATGGAGGACGCCATGAAATTGGAAGTCATTTTCACCTAGGTGTCCGGATACTTTTGATCACTTAGTGTATGTTTGACCTAGTACACAAGTGACACCGGCCGAGACTGTCGATGCCATACATCACGAAGTAATAGAAATGCACAAAACCGCTTCCCAAAGACGCAGAAGTGTTTCAGCGGACAAAGGAAGAGGTTGCTCAAAGTGCTTATTTTGATCAATCAAAGCTGATATAGTGGAGATACTCAAAATATTGCGAAATAACTCTACCGATCTACTGAAAACAAAAATAGTGTGCAAAACTGAAACTGCCAGATGAATAGGCAGCTTCCCAATGCGACGAGTAATTCACATCAAAATGATTCTACTTGACACGAGAAAGTCGTTTTCCAGCGCGAATTCGTCGACGGCATGTCCCTTCTATGCAGAACAAATATTTCGAATTGTCTCCACAGCCGTCTTCCTTCATTTAAGTCCACAGCGAATGAGATATCTGTCGCAAATATTAGACTTTCCCTTTTGACACTGTAAGTAGGCTGTTTAGGTTTTTATGTTGGTAACGCCACGTAGCGCTCTGTATGAAAATCACTGACTGTGCTGTGTGCAATCTGTGGCTGGTTTGCATTGTTGGAATATGCACTATTGTAGTGTTGGGCAGTTGGATGTGAACAGCGCGTAGCGTTGTGCAGTTGGAGGTGAGCCGCCAGCAGTGGTGGATGTGGGGAGAGAGATGGCAAAGTTTTGAGAGGGGACGATATGGACGTGCGTCCGTCAGAAAAAGGAAATTTGTAAGACTGGATGTCATGAACTGATACACATATTATGACTTTTGAACTCTATTAAGGTAAATACATTGTTTGTTCTGTATCAAAATATTTCATTTGCTAACTATGCCTATCAGTAGTTAGTGCCTTCAGTAGTTAGAATATTTTATTTAGCTGGTAGTATTGGCGCTCGCTGGATTGCAGTAGTTTGAGTAACAAAGATTTTTGTGAGGTAAGTGATTCATGAAAGGTATAGGTTATTGTTAGTCAGGGCCATTCTTTTGTAAGGATTTTTGAAAGTCAGATTGCGTTGCTCTAAAAATATTGTATGTCAGTTTAGTGTTGATCAGAATAAGTAAAGCGAGTAATGTCTGAGTACGTTCAGTTTTGCTCAGCTGTTTGAAAAGCAAATAATGTAAGAGGTTTATCAGCACAGTCATTCATTAATTTTTCTGAGGGGCTGTTTCAATTTCACACACAATTAGTATAAATTTGGTATAACAGTGTGTGGTAATTTCATGACGGATAGGATTGCGCTACGACCGTAACTTCTTTGGGTGAAAATTGAAACGATTGATTGTGGCTAATTTCCTCTTGCATATGTTTCAAAGTTCTTCGTGTGTTATTTTATGAATGCAGTGTAGTATGCAGTCTCCCAATCTTGGCTCCATATTTGATGTGTTCCATAAGATTACAAACTCACATTTTCATAATCCTAAATAAGGCACCAGTTTAGTTATGAAACAAGTTTAATATGCTGAAATTTTAATGGAACAATGATCAATGTTAGAATAAATGTCAAAATATATACTTATTTATTTCTTTTTATTTAAATTCTCTTTATATATATATATATATATATGTATCTCACGGGTTATCGTAAGATGAATATTAAAAGATTATAATTAATGTTAGCCTGGTTGGCAATTTGGTAAACTAGACTGGATACCTGGTGAAACAGTTGCTCAGTGATACAAGGATAACTTCCCCCCAGATAGCTCACCTTGAATATCAGCACCTCTTTATGAACAACTTAATGCATCAACATTAGAAGAGGTTGAAGTGGATGGACTTGTAAGAGGTTGGAAGGATGTGATGGAGAGAGAGAAAGGGAGGAGCAGATGGACAGAGAGGGGAGAGGAGCAAATGGACCGAGAGAAGGCCAGGAGGAGAGGAACGGATGGGGGTGGGAGGAGGACTTTTACATAAAGGAGGAGATGTACTAAGAGAAGACTGAAGTACACACCCTGCCAACGCTGAGTAGTGAGCTATTGATAAATGATTTTATGCTTGCTAATACAAGTGCAGAAACATGCGCTGTGGATCACGGGTGCCAGCTGCGAAGAGTCGCGATTACCCGGCGTCAGGCGGCCGGTGTCCTGCGTCTAGCGTCCGCCACATCCAGTGGAAATTCTCGCGCAGAAAATGTTCTGATCTGAACAGACAGATACGAGTTCTTTCATAGTAATACATTTGGAAGTTTCGCTGTTGTTGACATGTTAGAAAGCTAAATAAAATATCACTAGCTGTTATCAGACTGACAATTTTAGCGATTAATAAAAAAAAAAAAGAAAGAATAGAGTCCGCTCAAGCTTTCAACTTACAGTTTACACTGCTTGATGGTTATCACTAGAGGACGAGTAGATGCTGCATGAGAAAAAAAAGGTTGGCAACGAGACTTCCTTGACACTTCAGCATTCTACACTACTGGCCATTAAAATTGCTACACCAAAAAGAAATGCAGATGATAAACAGGTATTCATTGGACAAATATATTATACTCGAACTGACATGTGATTACATTTTCACGCAGTTTGGGTGCGTAGATCCTGAGAAATCACTACCCAGAACAACCGTAATAACGGCCTTGATACGCCTGGGCATTGAGTCAGACTGAGCTTGGATGGCGTGTACAGGAATATGTAACCTCCCCCTCACTTATCGACCTTAATGACAGTGAAAAATTAAACCGCTTGTACCTAATGGAAATTTGGGAAAAGCAATCGTCACCGAAGTTAAACTGTCGGTAAAGAGAGAGGAAAGGGTTACATCTAAATGAAAGGAAAAATGCAAATGAAATTGATGGAAATTAATTTTGAGAAAAGGGTAAAATTAATAAAGAAAGTAAATGTGCGGTCGTTACGTTAACAATTAATTGGCGTTAATTAGATATTCGAGATTTGGGGAAAATTACGGTCGCCAGTCCTATGGACAACTACTATAATAACTGAAAAAGAAAGGTTATTGCACATATAATTAGCACTAAAGGCGTTGCAACTGAAGGTTGACACGTGTTGTGTGAAAACTTAAAGTTTGTCAGAAGTAATAAATTTCGCTACACTCTGACTTAATTTAGCAAAAGAATTAATAAAACTGGAAAATTGAAAGTTAATTTAGTGACTGAAATTAATAGTGAGATTTGTTTCTGAAGCACTATGAAATTCAGTAAAATAAGGTTAGTCTTGGGCTACCTCAACAATCATTTCAAAAGCTACTTGAATCTACGCAATTTACAAATAAGAGATTTAACTTTGAACTTGAATTAAATGATTCTGAACAATTAACAATAGTAAAATTTAGTACGTACCAAGCTGAGCAGCAGCACAGGTAAGCTAAAATATGGTAACAAAACTCGCACTCTTAATTTGTGCTTGTGTAATCTAAATATTGTAGCCAGATATGAATACTTCAACTGAACTTTGAAATTAAAGCAGTGAAATTGAATGATATTAGTTTAATGCTGGCGTATGAATTTCAACGACACTCGGGTTCATTCCAGAAAAGGAAGGGACCCTACTTGGTAATGCAATTGGGACAATGAGCAACAAAGGTTCATGCTAAATTGCTGTAATTATAGTTACGAAAATGGAACAGTTTGAAAAGCTGAGGTCTGCCATACAGTTCTAAAACGTTACATGCTTTCAGTCTTCCTTGTTGGTTGACTGAAGGTTTGACGCCGTCGATCGAGGAGGTGGCGACAGTCACTCATTGTCGGCCGTCGCTGTTGCAGAAGCTGGGTGTTGGCGCGCCTCCTTCTCGACACGGTCACCAGGCGAAACGGGCTCTTGATGTGCGCCAGCTAATGCTTCCCGTCCGCGACACCGTGTCAGAAACAATCATAGCAAGTCGAGCGCAGTTACATGCTGCCAAACCCCGAAAGCGCGGCAACTCGCGGGAGCGTCACACAACACACCTGCTCCACCGTCCTACCCCAGCCAGACTCTCTCTGCTCTGCCCGCGCTCCACGCGGCAGAGTTAACACTACCAAAGATCCTAAACCCTTCGGTTCTCCACACGACCTATCGATGTATTCGTTCGATAGCATAATTTTCCTTAGGCAAGACCCAGCGAAAAATACAAATAATATTTACAAAACAAACCGATTATACATCGACATAAATGCATAAATATATATATACAAATAGTAAAATAATTACAATATATAAAGACACAGAAATGTCATATCTTCAGGTAACAAATAAAGGAAAAAATTTATAGTACAATAGATGGAAATGGAAAATATGCATTTCCGGCGTTACAAACAGCTGCTCACGCAGCTTCAACACGATACCACAGTTCATCAAGAGTAGTAACTGGCGTATTGTGACGGGCCAGTTTCTCGGCCACCATTGACCAGACGTTTTCAATAGGTGAGAGATCTGGAGAATGTGCTGGCCAGGGCAGCAGTCGAACCTTTTCTGTATCCAGAAAGGCCCGTACAGGGCCTGCAACATGCGGTCGTGCATTATCCTGCTGAAATGTAGGGTTTCGTAGTGATCGAATGAAGGGTAGGGTGTATGACAAATCGGTTGGAAACTTTCCTCATGTCAGTACGTTGTAGGTGTCGCCACCGGCGCCAACCTTGTGTGAATGCTCTGAAAAGCTAATCACTTGCATATCATAGCATCTTCTTCCTGTCGGTTAAATTTCGCGTCTGTATCACGTCATCTTCGTGGTGTAGCAATTTTAATGGCCAGTAGTGTACTTTGTTACCAGTTCTTACAGATGGTTGCATTTACAAGCAGTATTCTGCCCTTTTATGTGGAAGATTCAGAATTAGGCTTTGCAGCTGACGGCCTACAACAGGTATGTGTAACATTTCATCGCCTTTAATTTCGTACATTCATACACAGTCGGATACCAGGAGGTGGAATCAACTGTGGTGGAAATTTTTTGATCACGTATGGTGTTTTTAGGTAACAGAGGTGGACGCAGAAAATTTCCGTCAGACCACACGAGGGTGGAAGTCCAAAAACCTTGAGAGCGTCTAGCGTAAAAAGTTGGCTATGTTTGATAACTGGAAGATTCGGCAGTCACGATACCTCTGGCCCCCAAATTTGTCTCCGTAAGACCATCGACTTTCAAGTCCGAAGAACCAAGAACTGCAAGCGCAGGCGCAGACTACCCAGAAGACTCTTTCCACAGAATCAGCGTACGGAGTTCCGAGTGACCGAGGCTGTCCAGCCCAGAGCAATGCTCGCGCTGCTTTTTTGTGCGAACGTGTAAAGGAAAGAGCGGGCCCCGGAGAATTAATATGTTTTGGGGCGATGCGTGGCTTTTATTATGTCCTGCTTGCTTTGTGGTTTAATGTTCCGTTATATCGAGTCTGAAAAATAATTGGGCAATATGTCGAATGAGGAGAGGAGGTTTGTTATTTTTGCGTGCTTGCCTCGCGATCGATCACAGCGGCGCACATTGAGTTGAAACTGATATTCGAAGCTCCGCTTGTTTCACGTACATACGTCTCTCTCTCTCTCTTTCTCTCTCTCTCTCTCTCTCTGTTTCCTTCCTGTATTTTTTGTGTGCTGCGCTCCCGATACTGGGATACGCAGAATTTAGCTTTTTCCTCGCTGCCTCGGAATCATCTACTTTCGTCCATCTGACAGATGCCGAGCTTTTGTTGCGGTCTCGTGGCGAAAATTGATTTGAAAGGCCTGGCGTAAAATGAATACTCAATGCATTCCGTTCCTAATGATCTTACGTAATAAGGTACATAATCCGATATTGCTCTCTCTCTCTCTCTTTTTATTTTTATATTTTTTTGTCTGTCAGCGGGGACGTTCTGTACACCGGATCCGATATTCATGCCGAATCAATTAATACGGTCTGTCTCTAATTATAGAAGACCGTGCTTGAGTATTAATTACTGATTACTCCGGCACGAAATACGCAATACGCTTTAATGAGATTGCTAATACGCTTGGCTTACAAGCAGTAATTACTAAACGTTTGTAAACGTATGCCTGCGCCTATTTTCTTTGCTGTTCTCTGATTATTCGAATGCACTTGCAATTCCATGCACGTCCTACTAATATACCTTAGCGCAGATAAATTCAGAAAACAGAAATACTAAATAAGGGGACGGTAGGCATATATAATTACATGTTCGTTTTCGCATGACCTTGTCTTCGAACTTTCGTTAGTTCCGACTGCTGTTTGCGAATGGGACCATAAGATGGATGAAATTTAAAACAGACTGTGGTTCATGGCGTAGGTGGTTTGTTACATTTAGTCAATTAAGCGCTGGGGTCCTGGTTTCGACGTTGAGCACGTATTCACTGAAAAGTCATATAGTGAAAAACCACCTAAGTGGTATACGATGATATTTCTGAAATATGTGAGCAGCACTTCAGCAGGTTTTGATAGACATCTTAGTTTCTCTCTCTCAAGGGTGATCTGAATCCTGGTGCCTTATCATCATCAGTTATCTGCTATATTAGCAGGTCCTTTGTCTCTCCATTTTCTGCGATCCATTGCTTCCTTCTTAAGGCTGCTGTATGTGGACGGTACAATGCGCGGCGAAGGAAGTAGTGACATAAACTACTTTCATTCTGACTCCCACATCCGTCAGAAAACGAACCAAGTTTTTTCGCTCCTTCGGCGTTTAGGTGAACCATCAATGCTATTTGGATTGATCCTTTGGCATATTCGTGTTCCAACAAAATTTCCGAAAACATCGTGTCGGTCGTCCTAGCATACTGTAAAGTTGTAAAGGTATATTTTTTGACAATCGTAACTGGAAGTTATTTCACCCTCGTTATTACCTTTCAGCTTTGTCCAGAACACATCGGTTCTCGTTTTGTGGACTTTGAGCTGTGTTTGCTGACTCTCTTTTCCGGTGCTTTGTTTTCTCGCTTCATCACGATTCTCCAGCGATGAGCATGTCGAGTAGGTATCAACACAGGGGATACTAGAACCAATATTTAAATCTTGGCAAAGAAAATGCTCCTCTAGTAACTGTTTTTGACAACATCTAGAGGTTCCTCTCCTCCACATCTTCGTTACTCTCACGTCGCTACTTAAACATACTCTTTGGGTGTTGATTCCTCGCAAGTAGTGACGTTCGAAGGGGATGAACTTCTTACTTCTTAATGTGATTTCTCACATAGTCTTTTCTCGCTTCGTAAAACTTGGTTTGTAGTCACCTCCTCTCGTCTCAGTGGGAACTGCGTCTTGGGCTAAAATTTTGTGCCACTACCCAGTAACCACATACTTCTTAATTTATAAAACTGACAAAAAAGCCGCTTTGCAAACAGCAGTATTTTCGATCTTCTCGCCCCTCTTTCGGATAAAGAAAAATGGATGGTGATGGTTCGTTTCCTTCTATCATCCTTGCTGGATCTTCTTTTAGGGTCGTAATAGAGACATGTTGAGCTACGTAGTTGCTATGCCACTATCGGTTTTTTTCTGGTAAAAAGTTTGGTGAATTTCCTGCGTGTTGCATGATAAGTTCGCTACATCTTAATTTTGCGAAACAATGATTCCAATCAGGCATCTCTTGGAAGGCCTAGGGTTTTTATCCGAAACAAGGTTCCATGATTAAGCACGTAGAAGCATTAAATAGTGACGATGGAGCTGGAGGGGAAACCACATCATTGGTCTTGATAAGAAGGCAGAAGTCTGAACACGCAGATAAAATAAAAGGGATGGTAAGCACGACGAGCTGAGTTAAGAAGTCAAGTAACGTCTATAAAAAGGAGTGTTTAAACCACGTGATTGGCAGAAAATCACGTTTCTTACTCCTACCAGTACCCTCTCCCTCAGTGGTTGCCTAAAATCCTTCCCAAGAGACAATTCCTGCGAAAATGAAATGGAGCAATCTGGCAACAGTGTAAGTCTAGTGCAAAGCACAACTACGCTCGATCATGAGCGCTCCTCGCTGTTCCTTGCGAGACCTACTGCATTTAATATAAATTTTCTTTAGATTTTCTGTACATTACACTCTTACTTTGCTGCCAGAGAATTACCAATTTGTTTTGCGGGAATTCTCCATTAAATTGGTCGGACTGCGCCTCTATGTAGTGGAGAGAACAGATCGTAATTTGTTAAAGTTATGTCATAACAGTTAGTATCAATGTTGTTTTAATTGAATAACATTGCTTTAATAATACTTACCTTTTTGTTTTGGAAGCATTTCTTTTCCACTGATCAGGACACTTCTTCCTTTTCCAGGAAGGACCGTCTCGTTCTGGTCATTTGCAACTATTACGACGGTTACGACGTCTTGCAGGATTTCTACTCTTTTAAATACTCCCAATTCGTTTGCACCTTCTTTTGCACTTAAACCCTCCAGATCATCACTCATTTTCTTCAAAACACTCACGCAAATACGTCAATGAACACCCTACAGATCAGCTGAACTGTACTTACCGGCGAATATTTCGACACCGCATCGGCAGCGAGAGCTTCATTGTTGCGTACGCGCTCGCTACAATGCTGCAAACCTATGAATAAGAAAGATTTCCATTCTAATCGCAAAAAACTGAAAGATAGCTTTGAACGTCTAGATTGGTAAGCCTCATGTCAGCTGGCGTGCTTTGCGTGCGGACACGGCAGGGCGACCGCCATGCGTGTCGAGCTTGGCGGGTTTTACAAACGATGGGCATTTAGCGGGCTTTGCACCCGAACACAACGTGCAGTTAGCAACTTTTGCAACCGAATATGATTTTCTATAGCCATTTTCAACGATTTAGAGCGGGTTTTGCACATTGATACCCATTCCATCGTGCAGGCGCTGAAAAATTTGTATGGCAGTGCGCCCAACTTAAAATCGACAAAAAATGCATTTAGAGGATTTTGCATCTCGCCTACTTAATTCAGGAGAGATCCGGCGATGCTGCTGGCCAAGGCAGGGCTTGGCAAGCATGAAGATAAGCAGTAGAAACTCTCGCCGTGTGGGGGTGCGGTATTATCTTGAGGAAATGTAAGCCAGGGATGGCTTGCTACGGAGGGCTAAAGAACAGAGCGTAGAATATCGTCCACGTACCGCTGTATTGTAAAGGTGGCGCATATGACAACCAAGGTGTCCTATTATGGTCTGCGCCGATCATCGGGGTTCAATTCGAAGCGGGGCTTTTCATTGAAGATAATTCTACTCCAGTAAATGGGATTCCAGACCGAAGATGTGTCTGGAGATACAGGAAAGCACCCGCCATACGGCCCGACAACCAGGAGCGATGGTCTGAGGCGTCATTTCTTTTTATAGCAGGACCCCTTTTGTTGTCACCCGCGGCAGCCTTTTCCCTCCCATTTGGTTGTCCTTCATGGAAAGCCATCCTGAGCTCATATTTCAGCCCCTAGATGGCGAGAGCTTCTTCTGCTTGCATCCATGCTTGCCAGACTCCACTTTAGCCAGGAAGGTCGCCAGACGTCACTCCAATTGAAAACATTTGGAGCATTCTGGGCTGGTCCTCCAAGCATCTCTGAACGTCGGCGATTTAACGCGACAATTGGAAAGAATTTGGCACGATGTCCCTGAGGAGGACATCCAACAACTCTGTCAATCAATGCCAAGCCGAGAACTACTTGCGTAAGGGCCAGAGATGTACAATCGCATTATCGACTTGCCCAATTTCTGAAGTTATTTCTCGTGAATAATATAATCCACTTTTTCTGAAATTGTAATCCTTTGTTTTTCTACACATGTGCATCATGTGTACTGATTTCGGTCCCATTTGGACCCATTTCGTGATGCTGCATTTTTTTAGTGTAATAACAATGGTACTGAATTGGTGAAACAGAAGTCTTATACCCATCCATCTCAGAATCTTGCTATACCGATAGTTAATGTTTTTAATGTGACTATCAATGTATAAGTTGTTTCTAAACTATTTATAATCAAAATACAATGAGAAATGGCCAGTGTGAAAGTCCGCAGCTCGTGGTCGTGCGGTAGCGTTCTCGCTTCCCGCGCCTGGGTTCCCGGGTTCGATTCCCGGCGGTCAGCGATTTTCTCTGCCTCGTGATGACTGGGTGTTGTGTGATGTCCTTAGGTTAGTTAGGTTTAAGTAGTTCTAAGTTCTAGGGGACTGATGACCATAGATGTTAAGTCCCATGGTGCTCAGAGCCATTTGAACCATTTGACCAGTGTGAAATAAATTGTAAATGCATTTCATTCGCTGACTTTGCTTTCATAGTTAATGAAATCCATTAAGTAGGCGTAACGGAAAGTTAACTGAGACCCACTCTGGATACAGTGTTCATGGTCCCATCACTAATCGCCTTTTATTAAATTTCGTTGGGCAATTTAATGAGCACTGGCTACTGATGGGAGATCTGTCCACATAGCTGCACCGACCAGATCAGTCAGATGAAAAATCTACACGAATTGTGGATTCTCGCAACGCTATAGAGAAAAGCAAATAGAAACTGTATTTTGGATTATATAAGAAATGTGAACGGAGCCTATCGTGTTAGATATGTAGTTACATTTTCCATAAATAATTTGAACGAATTTACTATCGAAATTATATGGAATGAATCAGTTTATAGGATATGTGTATGATATGCCACTATACTTAAAGCTTAGACTTTTCATTTTATTCTTTTCAGGTTATCAGTTTTAAATATAAATTCGTGTAGAAGGAGTTGTTTATGAAAATGATTTCCGTTTGTATTTTGTTTTCCTACCTGTCGGACACGTTATGTTATTTGGGCAAAAGATCACAGATTTTTTGTTGATACATATGTCAGTCCTTTCTGAGCCACTGACAGCTCTAAAAGTGGGTAGTATTTGTACTTCTGGTGTTGTAGGTATAAACATTACCACTCATCTCCATTTCTGCTGAACTAATTCTGACGAAATTCATTAGCGAATATATGAGCTATCTGAACAAAAGTATCCGTCCCGATAGCTGAGTGTCAGCGCGGCGGTCTGTCACGCCAAGGGGCCCGTGTTCGATTCTCGGCTGGGTCGGAGATTTTTCTCCTCTCAGGGACTGGGTGTTGTGTAGTCCTCATTATCATTTAATCATCATCAGTGGAAGGCAATGGGAAACCACCACTCGAATCACTTCCCTAGACGCTCATGCGGTGGACCTCTCTGACAAGGCTTCCCCCGTGACAAGACCAGTCGTAAGGCAGTACACAAAGTAAGTAAGTACAAATACATGCAACACAGAACTGAACATCGGATGTCATCGCAAACGGAGTATCCGCCATTACAAAAGCATGCGGAGAGTATTGTGTTGTAACTAAAGAACTTGGACTAGTGATTCGATGTGACCTGAGTAACAAATCCATAACAAACATTTTAACCTTTCTGAAGCTGCCCATGTCGACTGTTGGTGATGTGACTGTGAGATGGGAACGTGAATTACAACCACTGCTCACCTTAGTCCAGGCAGACTCTGTTTACTGATGGACAGGGATCGTCGATGATTATAAAGGCTGGTTAGCAAAATAGCAAGAAATCAGCGGAAAGAATCACTCGCGAATTCCATAGTGCTACCAATAGCCCGGCTAGCACTTTGCCTGCACAGAATGACTTAAAAAATTGGGTGAAATGGTCGAACAGCTCCTCATAAACTACACATTTCAGTAGTCAATGCTAAGAGACATTTGAGATTGTGTAAGGAGCTACGCCACTGCTTCGTGGAAGACCGGAAACAAGTGTTTTGGAGTGATGACTCACGCTGTATCCTGAGGCAGTCCAATGGAAGGGTTTGGGTCTGCCGAATATGTGAAGAACTTGACCTCCATCGTGTGCAGCGCCGACGACGAAGTATACAGCAGACGGTGTTATGGTATGGAGGTATTTTGCGTTAAATTCAAAAGTATATGAACACATATTACAGCGTTGTGGATGTCGTCCTGTAGAGGAACAGTTCGGAGGATATAATTATATCAGCATCAGAATACAACCTGTCTCAAAGCTGCATCTGGGTTACCATTATTTCGCAGACACCTTATTCAAAGTGTCTGAAGCAGAGTTTAGTCCATTGTAAAGGTGAAAGATGGATACGTATCATATTAATGCCCACTAACATATGCTGGATACTTTACATATTTTCATGTCAGAAACATACATAGGTGCACAGTTAACATTTCATATAGACTTTGACAAAATTTTGCGACTTCCAGTCCATTTGTTGTCGCTTGATGGTGGTCTTCTTCAAAACAGGAGGCTGAACATAGTCGACACTGAAGCATGTCCTGGATTGTCTGGGCTTCTCCACAAACACTTACTATTGTTTTTTGTAATGTAGCCCCATCTTGCCAGATTAAACCTAGATCTTCCAACTGTTGGTCTCAGCCTATTCAAAGATTCATAGGTCATCCATTCCTCATTATGTCCTGGAAACAGATTTTTAGAAATTCTTTTCCATCCAGAGGGGAGGGAAGTCTCATCCCTCCAAAGTTGCACCCTGCCATTTTCGGCAGTGGTTGTAAGTACCTTTGATTCTGCATACACACTACCACATCTGGTAGTGTGTATTGTAAAGGTGCAGTTAAATTTCCTAACTTCTTGAACAGTTCTCCCCTATAATTGAGCGATCACCGTTTATGACTGCCATATAGGGGACCTACGATTTTTTCTTTTGATTGGGAAGGACTTTTGCCTGGTGGGAGGACTGGTACACAGAGTACTCTGTCTTTTGATGGCAACTGAGGAGATACTTCATTGAGAAGTAGCGCCTAGAAGCTCTTGAAAGTTGATGAAACTGCTGGGAGAGCAGCATGCTGTCCACGTGTCCCTCTGTATTCCATCCGCTGACATTGCATGGCACAGGGTGATAGGGAGGACGGTCGACGTTCCTTGGTCTTCATAGACTGGAAGAGGAGTTGTTAAATTCTGTAAAAGGGTATCCACATGGTGACAGCGAGTGAACACACATATTCTCATTGCTCACTTACGTGCAAAATGCTTTGTTTGTAAGTGAGGAGTTACTCCAGAAAATTGTGTCATACCAATGACGGATGAATCGCATAAAGTGCGCGGAACTGTATCGTGTCATTCGTATACTATCTGACAAGCAGCTAGAATGTTATTATACTAGAAGAGAACGCTTATCCACTGCAATAAAATATGTAGTAAGTAGTCATGTAGTTGACAGGATCTCTCAGGAATAACAATGGGTACAATTGCAACGTATGTTGGAGAATTATCTGAGAATTATTATGGCTCTCAAAATGGAAAACACAACCTATTATTAAGAGAAGAAAATTCCAAACAATCTCTGTGAGGAAAAGACTTCGTATCCCTGCGATCATACTAGACATTTCTCCAAACAGAGACATTCTCACAAGAATGCTGCCACACCACGCTAGCGGAATTTAAAATTATGTAGACGCGATGGCAGAAAGATCCGGGAGGATGACTCAGACGGAGAATTTTAAGTTTATTTCAGGCAAGATTAAAAGAAGTGTGTTGACTCTTGATTCTTACGTGCTTCGTTATTTAAGAGGGGCGTGACCTGTTATAATATTTTAAATTACTTTTTTTGGGAAAGTAGCATGGTTTTCTGTAAGCGCACTGATCTCTCAAAAAGGGGACGAGAAATTACTAATATCTTTTCGTAAGGCTCTCGCTCACTGTGTGTGCAATGTCGCACGACTCCGTAGCAAACATTCTTACCAGGTACAGAAATTTAGGAAACCTATCCTTGTAAGTTGTGAAATGGGTATCGTCATGGCCTCGCTACGACTGTACAGTGGCGATTCACACACTGGAATCCGGACCTGCCCCGTAAGGGGCCTCCTTGCCAATGGCGCCAAACGCTCATTTCCATTTCGATTATTCTTTGTAAGAGTACAATCTTTTCGCTTGTGGAAATCTGTCTTAACGTGAGACTTGAATGCTTCGCTTAATGATCTTTTGGGGAATTATCAAGGAAGTCGGGTCATTTGGAGGAATAGCACAGTTGGAGATCGTATATGAATAAATGGAGGTAATCATAGCCTGATTACCTTGAAGTAATCAAACTTTGATCACTTCACAGATACTCCTTGCACAATATGGGTATAATATTTATATGGCTGGACCCTTGATGTACACTGGAGCCGTTCATCACTTTCTTATAAATGAATATCAGCATGGGTAATTCACAAGCAGATTAGGATGCTGATTCCAGGAACTCTAAAGAAGGAACAACTCTATTTCTCAAATTTACCTAATCATTCTTGCCTCTACCCCCTCTACCTCCCTCTATCTCGAGCCACTCACAAATTGCTGTACTACCCCAGGATTGGGAAACCTCATGATCCGAAACTGGGAAGCTATAGGTGTATGGTACTAAAGTTCAGAGTCTTCCAGAAAAAAAATTAATTTGGTAGATTCTAATTATTGAAAATACTTCCACACATATGGAAGTTCTAGTCAGAGCGACTGGAATTACTCTCTAACAGGAAACCATTGTTTCCGCTGCACAAGGTGGTCAGCCACAAGAGGCCAGTTCATAATGCGGGGAAATGGTTACGAGACCATGACAAAATTAATAAACAGCATATCAGTAAATTATTACTGTGAGTTATTACCCAGCTGAGTAGTTAAGGAAGCACCACTTAAATGACACGAATCGGATTATATTACAAAGGTATTATTGAAATTACTCCACTTAACCTAACACTTCGTGAATTGATACATAGTAAGTATTATGCTCGAAGGAAATCACTAAAGCTAACAAACAGAAGTACTGATGGCACATGTCTCTGTCTGGCCGAGAAACAAAGAACGATTACAAGTCTGTGCATTTCACTACAGTTAGTCAAATAATGCTGTGGCGACTCTGGCGCCAGTAGAATCCTTACAGACAGAGCTCCTGACTTTGAACTCGGTCACTGACCATTTTTTAAGGATTATTCATGACATCATCAACGACCTTGAACTCCTGACATCATCAATCAATCAGTCAGTCAATCAATAAGTGGAAATGAGATTTACGATCTATCCCCCTCCCCCTACCCCCTCTACCTCCCTCTATCTCGAGCCACTCACAAATTGCTGTACTTATCTCCACTCCATCATAGAGTGGAAAAACCTGAGATGACAGGAATAGCTCACTTCTCTTAATGGGAAATCCGAAGTCCCTCTGTCCCATATCTCTATCCAGTCATAGTGCAGTACTGAAACACGAAGTTGATGGAAAGAGAGCCCCATACCCAGCACTCTTTCCATCTAATCACATATTTGTATTTAGATAATGTGTAAAAAATAGTGTCAAGTCACAGTTCTTATTTTCATTTACAGGGTGTCCTACATAAACTTTTCGCCGCCAATATCTTTGTAATCACGATAGATACTGACAAACGGCTTTCACGGTGTGAATGTACGGCAACGGCTCACGGAAGTAACTACTATGAGACATTCTATACCGTTACACCATTTTTTGTTTTTTAAATAGGCATGCCATATTATTCTATATGCAGTCAATAACATGAGAAATTACAATAATAATGGCATTAGTTGCATCGCGATGCATCAGTTACATCCCGAGAAATTGGAACGCGAAGTTGACATGTACACCCCTGGAAATTGAAATAAGAACACCGTGAATTCATTGTTCCAGGAAGGGGAAACTTTATTGACACATTCCTGGGGTCAGATACATCACATGATCACACTGACAGAACCACAGGCACATAGACACAGGCAACAGAGGATGCACAATGTCGGCACTAGTACAGTGTATATCCACCTTTCGCAGCAATGCAGGCTGCTATTCTCCCATGGAGACGATCGTAGAGATGCTGGATGTAGTCCTGTGGAACGGCTTGCCATGCCATTTCCACCTGGCGCCTCAGTTGGACCAGCGTTCGTGCTGGACGTGCAGACCGCGTGAGACGACGCTTCATCCAGTCCCAAACATGCTCAATGGGGGACAGATCCGGAGATCTTGCTGGCCAGGGTAGTTGACTTACACCTTCTAGAGCACGTTGGGTGGCACGGGATACATGCGGACGTGCATTGTCCTGTTGGAACAGCAAGTTCCCTTGCCGGTCTAGGAATGGTAGAACGATGGGTTCGATGACGGTTTGGATGTACCGTGCACTATTCAGTGTCCCCTCGACGATCACCAGTGGTGTACGGCCAGTGTAGGAGATCGCTCCCCACACCATGATGCCGGGTGTTGGCCCTGTGTGCCTCGGTCGTATGCAGTCCTGATTGTGGCGCTCACCTGCACGGCGCCAAACACGCATACGACCATCATTGGCACCAAGGCAGAAGCGACTCTCATCGCTGAAGACGACACGTCTCCATTCGTCCCTCCATTCACGCCTGTCGCGACACCACTGGAGGCGGGCTGCACGATGTTGGGGCGTGAGCGGAAGACGGCCTAACGGTGTGCGGGACCGTAGCCCAGCTTCATGGAGACGGTTGCGAATGGTCCTCGCCGATACCCCAGGAGCAACAGTGTCCCTCATTTGCTGGGAAGTGGCAGTGCGGTCCCCTACGGCACTGCGTAGGATCCTACTGTCTTGGCGTGCATCCGTGCGTCGCTGCGGTCCGGTCCCAGGTCGACGGGCACGTGCACCTTCCGCCGACCACTGGCGACAACATCGATGTACTGTGGAGACCTCACGCCCCACGTGTTGAGCAATTCGGCGGTACGTCCACCCGGCCTCCCGCATGCCCACTATACGCCCTCGCTCAAAGTCCGTCAACTGCACATACGGTTCACGTTCACGCTGTCGCGGCATGCTACCAGTGCGATGGAGCTCCGTATGCCACGGCAAACTGGCTGACACTGACGGCGACGGTGCACAAATGCTGCGCAGCTAGCGCCATTCGACGGCCAACACCGCGGTTCCTGGCGTGTCCGCCTTGCCGTGCGTGTGATCATTGCTTGTACAGCCCTCTCGCAATGTCCGGAGCAAGTATGGTGGGTCTGACACACCGGTGTCAATGCGTTCTTTTTTCCATTTCCAGGAGTGTAGAATGAACGAAACGCGCCGCTATTGCACTTCACGCAATACAAGCGTTACCCGCACGTTGCTCGTAATCGCGTGGTGATTGACGTACTACGATGCGACAGACGCTGAACTTACAGATTGCTAAGTTAGTAAGTGGCCTGGTAATATACAGATGTCCAGCCCCCACAATGAAAACAAGGACACCTTTTACTCATATTTGCTTCATTGAACTTTTCAAGAGTGCTACAATGGACATAACGGTAGCGAAATGCTATACACAAAATGTACGCAGGTGTGCAATGACGTGTCTCATAGCCGAAACACTACAACGTGTGTTCAAAGGGATCGCCATTTTCTTCGCAACACCACAGTGCGCGCTGCATGACGGATTCACTTACGGCTGTCAGTATTTGTGGTGTTATTGCGGCGATAATAGGGGCTTTCATGTTGGCCATTGTTGTTGGGACCTGCTGGTACACCACATCTTTCACACGTGCACAAAGAAGAAAGTCCACGGGAGTGAGGGCGCGAACCCTGCTGGAATCCGTCCAATGCATTGATGTGGGGATTGTTGGTTTAGCACCTGTCGTGTCACCATGGCATTATGCGCAGAGCATTCATCATGTTGATAATCGTACCACATTATTTGACACAAATGAAGGGCCAGGTCTTCCATCAGTCCAAGTAATGTTAATTTCAGAAACCACTCGTACTGTCGCCATTAAGAGTGCTATCAATGAAATACAGCCAGTGATGTGGTGTACGATAATACAACACCATACAATCACTCTTTAATGTTCAACCCAGCGAAACAGTGTGGCTTTCTGGTGACCATTAGTGCGTATTGTGTAAGCTGATGTTCCCATGGTTTGCAAACATGGCCTCGTCAGTAAACAGTCCTGGCCTTGCTGTATAACCCACTGACAGTATTCCAGGCGATTGTGAACGTCGCTTCCATGGAGGCCTTGATATATGTGGTACCTATGCAAGTGCAGCAAATACATCACGCTTGTTCCAGGGATTCGCATCTGTTTTTACATTTCTAAAATTCATATATGAGGGATTATCGTAGCTGCGGACAGGACAGCTACCTCTGCTGCTTCACGTGTTGCGCGTCTGCTGCGGATCCGTGTTCGTGGAGATAACAGCCCTGTCGTCCGAAGCCTTCTAATAATATTCATGAAGGTAGGGCGGGTCGGTTGACATATGTTAGGGTACTGCTGGACATACACCTGTGCCACACGTGCGCTATTTTGGTGACTTTCCCCGTACGGTAATATCATATCACCCATTTCCTCATTCGTGAACAGCATGTCGAATGCCTAGAACGGATGGAAAGGTAAACTTGTAACACCATAATTAATATTGTAAATATTTTTTTACTGGTTAATGTATTTTTCACTATGTAATGTCTTTGACCTATTGTAATAAAGTGGACAGTTGTGTAAAATGTCTTCTCTTTACTATTGAAATTCTTTGTATTGACTGGAGGAAAATGTTATATAATTATGTGGCTTTTGTGTTGACATGTTAATGTATTTAAATATTAAGATTTTTTTAAAAGATGTTTGTTTACAACTATGTATAAGCTGGTTCATACCCACGGACTTGCATTGTATAAAATGAAATGCAATAGTACTTCCCATTTGCAACGAAATGAGTTGGCGCGTTCCAAAATGTGATTGGCGCGGGCTAAAAGGTGGAATAGGAGTCAGTCGGCAGGTAGCTAGCGGAGAGTCTGGTCTGAGCAGCAGTAGAGTATCAGGGCAAGTGCCGAGAGTAGCATCCAGCACATGCATTAATATGGAAAGGCCTCGGATGTGTGTACGGCTACGAAATGCTGCTCTATTAATGAAAATGGCTTTAATGTTGGAAGTATCGTCGCCAAGAAGAAGATAATAGAGCAAATTACATCCAGAGGAAAGACCAGGTAGCCACCATGTACTTGCCACCAATATTGCGCCATGACTTCCGCAAATCTAAGAGATCAGATTTATGTCAAAGTATGAACCAGTACATTTAAGTGTTGTTTGATTTGCGATAATAAGGTAAATTCTGTGAAACTTGTGTCCGATCCTTGATTTGGTTCCTCTCATGATACCTCTTAGGATCCACTCCAAATAAATACTGACGTCCGAGAATCTTATGTGTTAAAAACGGATGAAAATGAATATTTGTTTATTTGCATAATTCTGAATGCAAAAAGATATCTAGAGATACTGTGTTTTCAATTGAAGTCAAGGGAGGAAGTTTGCATTTATGAAAACCTCCATAATGTTTGATTTGTTTTTAATTCAAAGTATTTCTGCTTCAAAGGTTAACTGCATTTAATTCTGTAAGTGAAAATTACTGGTTGTGCTAATGACAACAGGAAGCACATTATTTAGACGTTAGTCAAAGTAAACTTCATTTAAAGTCATACTTGAGAACCTGTATGAAAAATCACTGGCATTAACTGTTTTAAAAGTCCTGCAAGGTGAGTGAAATTAGTGAAAGAATAATACCAAAATTTGCATCTTACAAGTTGTCTCAGAAAAGTGTGTTTAGTTTGCTTTATGATATTGGACAGTTTAAGGGTCCTCAATTTTGAGTTGCTTAAAATGAATAAACCCGCTTGAATAATGAATATATTAATTGCAGTTGAAGTTAATTTTGAATTTTGTGTACTCTGTATGATAAAAATTGGAAAGCCAGTTCGAGAACCCCCACCAACAATTTCGTTTACTGAAGATAAAGTTACTGTAATTGTCTTTATTCATAGAAACAGAAACAATATTACTTCTTAATGAGTGTAAAAATCCCATGCAAGTGACTTTTAATTATGTTTGTACCTTTTTCAAAGTAACTTTTAAAATAGGTCTAAGTCCATGTCCATTTCTGGTTTGATTTTGACTTTCATAACTTTTGGCGATCACATAATTCGTTTATATAAAGTAATTACTAGTGAGAAGAAATAAGCTGTTAACTGTTTCTATGATAACTTGCATATACTATTTATAACTGCTAGCATCACTGTACCACTTGTCTGATTATAGTAGAGTTCATTGCATTTCTTTGGGTAAGAAGTAATAGTAGCTTTCCTTTATCATAACTCTATACAGATTATATAAAAGTAATGTTCCACATTACTATGCCTAATTAGGCTGACGACCGTTTTTATTTCATTTAAGCAAACCTGGTTACTTGAAACATTTTCCAAATTTCAATCTTTAGCTCTCTGGTTTCTTCTGTAGCACTGAATTCAGGTTCGATAAGCCAAACCCATTAGGTAACTCACGGTCAATTTTACTTAAATCCTCCCAGAGGGTAACATTTACTGCAACGTAATACCATATATGGTAATATGCGTTGTGCCAGTATAACAAACGGAGCAGTATGGTGTTGTATTTGGCTTTTCCCGTTACAGTACTACCTATTGAGCATCGGTTGAAGACGTCACGTTCAGTGACTCACATCGCGTCCTGCGATATCAAAGCACTCTGCTGTTTTGAGGCAATGCCGCATGATGTGAAGACAGTAAGACCAAACCAAACAATGCCATTGCGACGCCTTATCATTGCTCTACTGCACTGGTGATGTATCACGGCTTGGATCCAATTACAGAGTACAGAACACCGGCGCCATGTAACTGTACGTACTTCCGCACGGAACAACCTGCTTCGTAATAAGCCGTTCCCACACACAGAGCGGATTGCGGCTGGCCCTGTACACAACTGCAGAGACGAAGGGGTGACTCGGGCGGTGTAGTGGGGCGGCCTACAGCGGCCGGTACTTTCCATAGCATGTAAGTAGATGTATACAACACAACGAGAGACACCGTTATGTACACATCAATGTATTTGGCGGAGATCCCTATTATTAGTTTCGGTCCTCGTGAAAGCAGCGAGAGTAAGAGTACGTACACCAGTCACATCGTGATTACAGGCAACCTGTGGGTCACGCTTGCATCGCGGGAAGTGCAATAGCGGCGCGTTTCGTTCATATCACACGTCAACTTCGCGTTTCAATTTCTTGGGACGTAATTGACGTATTACGATGCAAGCAACACCATTATTATTGTGATTTTTCATATTCTTGATTACATATGGAATGATATAGGGTGTCCATTCAAGACAAAAAACAAAAGTTCTTGTTGGAACCAATATTTGCAAACGGTTTAGAACGTTTCATAGTAGTCACTTTCGTTAGCCGCTGACTTACATTCATACTAGTGAAAGGCGTTTGTCAATATTCGTTATGGTTCCAGAACTAAAACGATGAAAAGTTTAGGTGGAACCCTGTAAATACCTCTGGCATAATATTAAAATGACTACAAGGTCAAAGATAAGCATTGTATACGTAAAATGGTGCGTACATACATTACATAGTATTCCACCTCCCTCTCTTCTCCTCCATTCAGAGCCTAGTGTTAAAATACAAGAACTAATCGTAATGTAGCTCCACCTGACATGTGTGCTCAGAAGTCTCCGACCGACGAGAAATATTTACAAAAAAATACATCACACACCTGTCTCTCCTCTGCTCCAATCATAGCCTAATATTACAGCCACAACGTAGCTTCATCTGGTCTGTTCTCAGAAGTATGCGAAATATTTATCCAAAAATCATCTGGATTGCCCAAAATACCGAAAATGAGACACTGCGTATTTCTTACTAATTTCCATAGAATCGGTTATGAACTAGCTCATCAGTCCCCTATACGAGGAGGATACCAAAAAGAAACCGAACTAATTTTTTGGTCGGCAGACCTTTGGTAGCACCATGTTTTGTTATTAAGATCCCATAGCGCGCACATTTCTACATCCACATCTACATCCATACTCCGCAAGCCACCTGACGGTGTTTGGCGGAGGGTACTTTGAGTACCTCTATCGGTTCTCCTTTCTGTTCCAGTCTCGTATTGTTCATGGAGAGAAAGATTGTCGGTATGCCTCTGTGTGGGCTCCAATCTCTCTGATTGTTGTACGTAGGACGGAGCAATATACTGCTTGGCTCCTCGGTGAAGGTATGTTCTCGAAACTTCAACAAAAGCCCGTACCGAGCTACTGAGCGTCTCTCCTGCAAAGTCTTCCACTGGAGTTTATTTATCATCTCCGTAACGCTTTCGCGACTACTAAATGATCCTGTAACGAAGCGCGCCGCTCTCCGTTGGATCTTCTCTATCTCTTCTATCTACCCTATCTGGCACGGATCCCACACTACTGAGCAATATTCAAGCAGTGGGCGAAGAAGTGTACTGTAACCTACTTCCTTTGTTTTCGCATTGCATTTCCTCAGGATTCTTCCAATGAATCTCAGTCTGGCATCTGCTTTACCGACGATCATCTTCATATGATCATTCCATTTTAAATCACTCTTAATTAGTACTCCCAGATAATTTATGGAATTAACTGCTTACAGTTGCCGACCTGCTATATTGTAGCTAAATGATAAAGGATCTTTCTTTCTGTGTATTCGCAGCACATTACACTTGTCTACATTGAGGTTCAGTTGCCATTCCCTGCACCATGCGCCAATTCGCTGCAGATCATCCTGCATTTCAGTACAATATTCCATTGTTAGAACCTCTCGATATACCACAGCATCATCCGCAAAAAGCCTCAGTGAACTTCCGATGTTATCCACAAGGTCATGTATGTATATTGTGAATAGAAACGGTCCTACGACACTCCCCTGCGGCACACCTGAAATCAGTCTTACTTCGGAAGACTTCTCTCCATTGCGAATGACATGCTGCGTTCTGTTATCTAGGAACTCTTAAATCCAATCACACAATTGGTCTGATAGTCCATATGCTCTTACTTTGTTCATTAAACGACTGTGGGGAACTGTATCAAACGCCTTGCGGAAGTCAAGAAACACGGCATCTACCTGTGAACCCGTGTCTATGGCCCTCTGAGTCTCGTGGACGAATAGCGCGAGCTGGGTTTCACACGATCGTCTTTTTCGAACCCATGCTGATTCCTACAGAGTAGATTTCTAGTCTCCAGAAAAGTCATTATACTCGAACATAATACGAGTTCCAAAATTCTACAACTGATCGACGTTAGAGATATAGGTCTATAGTTCTGCACATCTGTTCGACGTCCCTTCTTGAAAACGGGGATGAGCTGTGCCCTTTTCCAATCTTTTGGAACGCTACGCTCTTCTAAAGGCCTACAGTACACCGCTGCAAGAAGGGGGGCAAGTTCCTTCTCGTACTCCGTGTAAAATCGAACTGGGATCCCATCCGGAATCAGTTTGTCGAGGACTGCTGCTGAAGAGGATCAGCTTTGTGTGATTTTCGTTTTCATAATGGCTGATTTTCGTGACCAACGTGCGGCGGAAAAATTCTGCTTTTAGCTCAGGAAAACGGAACAGAATCTCTCAAAATGTTAAAAACGGCGTATCGGGAAAACTCAAGTGTCTGGGTTATTTCCCCATTTCAATAATGGTGGAATGTCAGTTGACGACAAACCCCCTTCTGGTCGTCCTTCCACGGCCCAAACACATTAAAATTTTGAAAATATGGGTGCAATCAACGAAGATCAGCGACGGACCATTGAAGAAATTGTGGAGGAACAGGGGTGACATGGAGGTCAGTGCAGCGAATTGAGACAGATTTGGGAATGGAAAGAGTGACTGCCGAATTTGTGCCATGACTCCTGACTGCTGAACAAAAACATGGCCGCGTGTAAGCATGCTGTCCTTTGAAAGAGACATTCCTAAATGATCCAAACTTTTTTTCCTAATTATCACTGTGACGGAACTTGGTACTGTGCCTACAATCCCGAATCAGAGCAATAATTAAGCCAGAGGAAAACTTCAAGTTAGCCTAGTCCCATGGAAGCTCATCGGGTGAAATCAGACATGAAAACAATGCTGATTTATTTGTTCGATATGAGGAGTCGCCCATTCAGAGTTTTTCTGCAGACGGTTATCAGGCTTGCTGCTTGGAAGTTTCGAAAAGACTGTGCAACAGTGTGCGGAAGAGACCTGAATTGTAGCACTCAGCTGACTGGTTTTTCCGTCATGACAATCCCCCTGCTCACACAGCCCTATCTGTGTAACAATTGTTTCCCAAAAATGGTGTAACCCCTGCTCCGCACCCGCGCGGTCTGAGGCGCCTTCCCACGGTCCGCGCGGCTGCCCCAGTCGGAGGTTGGAAACCTCCCTCTGGCATGGGTATGCGTGTTGTCCTTAGCATAAGTTAGTTTACGTTAGGTTAAGTAGTGTGTAAGCGTAGGGACCGATGACCTCAGTAGTTTTGCCCCGTAGGACCTTACTACAAATTTCCAATTTCCCTGCTCCCCAACGCTCCCCCCCCCCCCCCCCCTATACTTACCAAACCTGCCACTTGCTACTTTTTTTGTTTCCTAGAATGGAAGGAAACTCTTTTGCTGATGTTGCTGAGATGGAGAAGAAAACGACAGAGGTGCTGTCAAACATCACAAAAGAGGTATTTAAACAATGTTTTAAAAATTGGAATAAGAGATTTCACAAATGTATTAATGCAAGTGGAGAGTACTTTGACTCGATAGAAGGTTTGTGCTTAAAATGTTAAAAAGAAATTCTAAAACTGTCCGTTTATTTGGGCGCCCCCTCATATATTATTCACTATGCAATATTATAAGTACGGGCTTTTGTTGAAGTTTCGAGAACATACCTTCACCGAGGAGCCAAGCAGTATATTGCTCCCTCCTACGTAGAATTCGCGAAGAGACCATGAGGATAAAATCAAAGAGATTGGAGCCCAAACAGAGGCAAACCGACAATGAAACATATCCTCTATAAATAATTAAAAACCAACATCTGCATAGAAAATATAAGTAACAAATTAGGAATACAAAGTTGTTGAACATCAGTTTTTCCAAAAGTACTATTCTCTAAACTGTGAAAACTTGAAATAAAATCAACTGCTGTTTCACATCCAAGTTGTTCTCACTGTCACCAACACGCATCTAAACTAGTAGAAACGTTCAAACTTCGATCTATAGACCACACTTGGTTTAAGACACAACAGTACTTTCAGTTATTATTTTACGCATTTGTGACGTCACAATATTCTAAAATGTCTAAAAAATACAACAGAAACACAAGAAGTTCGATGTTTACATCTATTAGCACAGTGTTATTTTTTCATAAAGCTATTTTCCATCCATAAAACATGAGTGTGGCTCTAATTTATGTGTCAGAGGGGAGGAAAGAGTGGAGATAATGTCAGTAGAGAAATATAATCGATAATAATTATTGCAAATGATTGGGACTTACTTAAGGTTAAGTACGAGAAAAACGTTGTAAGGCTCAAAATAATTATTAGTTTGTACCTCATGCATTATGCTTACCAAAAGTGCCACAGTATTCTAAAATGCATCAGAAAATGTAATGTTTACATTGGAACACTATCTAAATACATAAAGGTTATTCCGTTTGATAATCTGTGTACTGTCATTACCTAACTTTCTTTTTAAATCAGCAGTTTAGTAATGGAGGAGAAGGATTGTGCAACACAAGAAAAAATGCAATCGATGACAAATGTTACAAACAAACTGCTGCTACATTCAGGAGACTATGGCTCGCAAAAAAAAAAAAAAAAAAAAAAAAAAAATAAACCGTAATAAACTACACCAGCATCTAATAAAGATACCACCACATACACGAACACACACGCATACACACAACACGATTTTTTTAAGAAAAGGAAGGAATAAGCTATTTTTTATGATATACCACTTGAATTGCAGAACGATGTAGACTTTTTATGATGACAGATGACCAAAGATGATAACAGTGAGGTATGTGACATTTCCAAAGACAATATCTCAAAAATAAATAAGATTATTTATCATTTTTGTGAGATTTCTCACATTTTGCAAGCACAATGAAAATTCAAATTAAGTATTTCTTCAACTAAATTGTCTGTATTACGTATCAACATCCACACAGCTAGCATGTTCACCGTAATATGCAGTATCTCTACGATAGTTGGAGAAGTACTAAAGCTGTACTATGTGTAAGATTTAATAGACTTCGCCAGCTTCAAATTAAATATTTCTGCACATCAATAGTCCGTATTGCTTATTAAACTGCATACACCTTGTTTTTGGCACTACTGATAAAAAACTTTTAAGTTAGGTAGAACGCTTAAGAATTACGTAAGTGTGTTGTACGTAAGTTTTCTAATATATACATATATATATATATATATATATATATATATATATATATATATATATATATATATATGAACTAGCTGGGGTACCCGGCTTCACTCGGGGAGCCGGCCGCTGGTGGCCGAGCGTTTCTAGGCGCTACAGTCTGGAACCGCGCGACCGATACGGTCGCAGGTTCGAATCCTGCCTCGGGCATGGATGTGTGTGTTGTCCTTAGGTTAGTTAGGTTTAAGTAGTTCTAAGTTCTAGGGGACTTATGACCTCAGAAGTTGAGTCCCATAGTGCTCAGAGCCATTTGAACCATTTTTTCACTCGGGGAGTTGATATAAGATTGTGTGGTAGTTGGAGTAAAAGAATAAACTTTGCAGTATAACAGGTACAATTTTTTTATTGAAAATGTATTCTATTTGCAATGCTTGTTTATAAACAACATTTTTCATTTTTTTATCCGGGGTAAATATGTGCAAATTTTTCGAATTTCCTACTCGATAGCAAGCTACGTATAGTCGACCGTGAGCGAAGCAGGAGTCTTTGAAGTTGATGCCGCAATATTTTAAACTTTGTCCTTGCGCTTTGTTAATTGTAAAACTGTAGATTAATGTGATTGGAAACTGCAGTCTTTTAAATTGGAATGCCGGTTGAGTAGAGATCGGTGATATTATGTGGATAAATATTGTAAATCCTCTGTACTTTCCAATCATAAGGTCGGCTTCGATGACGTTATTCGACAGTCGTTTGACGATCATCATTGTGCCATTACTTAGTTTTGAGTTGTGTCGAGATTTGTGAGTGGTATGATCGGTAATGGCTTTCATGGTACTTGTAAAGAGTTTAGAAATTCTGTAGGGACGGTCACACTTTCTTCAACGTTTACCGTCGCGTCGATCGATTTGTATATTCTCTCTTCACCGGAATTTTTCTTTTGAATATTAAAATTGATATCGTGGGCAATATTTTTTTTAGTTGCGAAAATTGCCCCTTCAAATGGACAGTCCAGATTGGTGTAGTTGTGAAAAATGTGGATGAGTTCGTTTTCAGCAGTGCCTATGTTGCGAAAATCACTATTGAGTTTAATAAGGCCGGTCGTCTGGTTAGTAGAATACGTGCCTTCGCCTCTTTGTAAAAGTTGTTGAGCGAAATGTGCTTTATTTCGTATTTCGATAGTTCAGCTCTCGTATTTTTTGTTAGTCGTAGTATTTATATGTGCGTCCAGAGATGTGGTTTTTTAAAGCATGCACTGATCTCGTCTACTGGTGTTGACGTGGGGATAATTGGAAAGGTTTGTCGAAAATCTCCTGAGAGAATGAGTACAGCTCGTTCCATCACTTCAGAATTTCCTCGCAACTATTGTAATGCTCTTTCCATGGATGCAAGTGATTTCTTATGTGCATTCATCCTAGAAGATAATCGTAGCTTGCTTTAGAAGTTCACCCTGTCCAGATGCTCTTGAGATTTTACGTACCGGGAATCGTTGTTCGGTTATATTCAGCGGCTTTTTTAGTGTGGAATAGGTAGCTCGTCCCCTTTCCGTAAGTATGGCTGCAATCCCGGCTGAAGCCAATGCACGTGAGATGTGTTTTTTAACACGTATTTCCACCAACAATAGATTTATTAGAAATGCTTTGCCGGTACGCCCGATAATTCCGCCATTGTTGTTGTCGTCCGGTCCACGATAACGTTGTAAATTTCCCTTTGATTGTAACTGCAGAGTGTTCTGTTGTGAGGAATGTATTGAAGTGGTTCGTTGATGCTGCAGCTCTTTTACTTCGTATTTTCGAAGTTTAGCACACTAATAGCATGTTTTCGTTGTGCTTGCATACAGAGTTATACTAAGGTCTAGTTGCTAATTGCTAAACATGTATCTTCTAGTCTAATGAGTGTTTCCTTGAAGATGTCTACGTTGAATTCGGTGGTCAGTGCAGAATGAGCTTGTCGGATTTGCTACAGTATGTCATCACTCATGTTATCTTTGAAGGAGTCCCATAGTTGTTTGGGATTCGATGGGTTACATGTTGTTAGCGTTATGGCGAATAAGTCTCTCATTTGTTCAGCTGACGCTGTGAGCGAGGCTTCTTGGTGTGTTAATTCCCAGCGGTTGCCTTTTTCTAGTAATCCTAATCTCTGTACGTCAGGCGTAGGTAACCGTCAATGGCCGTGAGATCTGTGAAACTTGTTGGCCCCCTATTTTGTGGAGTAACATCCTGTGATAGTGTGTCCCTTCTCAAGGCGCAGGTCTCCCACTACAGTCAATGTATACGTAAAGGAATTGTGCACACGGAAACGGAAGGAAAGAGTCGGCACTAACACAGGGACTGTAGTGGCATGCCCTGATAAACATTAATAATTACTTAGTAGTGATGGGAACTAACAGCTACTGTAATGAAACAAGGGTTACTTACTGCGTTCATTTATTGTTATGTCTTCAAAGATTGCTCAGAACAAACAAGGGTCAGATACTCATCACGGGAGAACGAGTACATGTAAACGTGTGAGCGTGTGATAACTGTGGATCTTCAAAGGGCAAGGATTGGAGAACTTCTCATAAAATAAGCTGAACAAACAAAGAATCGTGTTAATTATCTGACAATCATGGTGTAAGTGTCGCAGATGCTGCGTACGAAATTCCTACGAGATGACAGGCGGGCTGGTTCAGTCTGACCAGTCAGTCACTGTGCGGAAACCTTCAGGCCATGATTTTACTCTTTGGGATTCTATTTCTCTTTACTCATTGAACTTCTTATGTAATTATCACCAACGCTTCAATTCCGAGATTAGAGGTCAGTTAACTCGATTCTTTGTTAGTTCGATCAATTTTATGAGAAGTTTTCCAGCCCTTTCCCTCTGAAGAAACACAATTATCACACGTCCACATGTGTATACGCACTCATTCTCCTGTGACGAGAATCTGACACTTGTCTGTTCTGAGAAGTCGTTTAAATCATAACAATAAATGTACGTAATTTGTAACCCTTGTTTCATTACAGAAGATGATAGTTTCTGTTGTGCCGTGCGTTCATACAGCGTGGTCGCCGCACGTTAAGACCTGGTCACCGCCTTCTCGAGCTCCGTGTGCCAACGCTCCAGTGGCAGCAGCGCGGCGTACTTCAAAGTGTTCACAGTGGGGGCGCTACAAGAGATGCAGCAGTCATACCGCCAATCAGGATGCCGCCCCACGTGATTAAGTCGCATCGTCACGGTACGGAGAGGGGGGAGTCGTCTGGTGGTCCTCCTGGAGTACGGAACAGGTCTCCTCTTAGTCGCGACGCTGTTACTATGATAGTGTTTACGGGAAAAGAACTTTGGCTACGTACCTGGACACAAGCGATTAGATCGAGTTATGTGTCACCTTGTTTTCAGAATAAATCTTCTACGTTGTAATTAATTCCTACTTTTCCATTTGGTAGCTTGTACCTGGGACACAACAGATTCCCCATCACTACTTAGTAATTATTAACGTTTGAACAGGGTATACAACTACAGGTAACGTGTTAGGGCCGCCCCTTCCTTTCCGTTTCCATGCACACAATTCCTTTACATACGCCTGGAACGTAGTGGGAGACTTGCACAGACAGGTGATAGACAGCGCATGTCAGTGCCAAAACAGATCTACCCCAGTGACGTCTTGCAACGTCAATAAAATTATTGTTTCCCATGCAACCAACACAGTATTTTCTTTCGAAATACTACCCACGGTTTCTGTAGCAGATACACTAGGAGTAGAAAGAATTGTAGTTAAATATGTATCCAATTCCTATTACTCTTGTTGATTTTAGTACTCCTGAGTTGTTGGCCAGTTGTTTGAGAGTATATCTATTAATTTCGTCTGAGTCTGTTACTTCATTACTAAATCAACTGTTTTGAACAGCGCTCTCTCTTCTTCTCTATTTCAGTGCAGCTCTTCTACTCATACAAAGAATATACTCCCTCATCTACCTACCTCTTATTCTGTTCTTAATACAGGTTTCAACTCTGCATGTCTTAGGTTGACTTCTTAATTTTCCTAAATTGTATTTCATCTTTCTTAATTTCTTTACGTTTCTCTGTTACACATTTTGATTGTAGTTTTTCCCTTATAATTATTCCTTCAGAGAAACTTATGGCCATAACTTTCCATATTTTTGCGTTCTATCCTTACGTTTCTTCTCACACTGACTTATCTAAAATTGTATTTTATCTTTCTTAATTTCTTTACGTTTCTCTGTTACACATTTTGATTGTAATTTTTCCCTTACAATTATTCCTCCAGAGAAACTTATGGCAACAACTTTCCATATTTTTGCGTTAAATCCTTACGTTTCTTCTCACACTGACTTTCCTAAAACACGATGACCTGTCCTGGTTCAATTGTCCACTTTTGTATTGTAATAACATCTCTTGTACTGAGCCCGCCTCTCGTGGTCGTGCGGTAGAGTTCTCGCTTCCCACGCCCGGGTTCCCGGGTTCGATTCCCGGCGGGGTCAGGGATTTTCTCTGCCTCGTGATGGCTGGGTGTTGTGTGCTGTCCTTAGGTTAGTTAGGTTTAAGTAGTTCTAAGTTCTAGGTGACTTATGACCACAGCAGTTGAGTCCCATAGTGCTCAGAGCCATTTGAACCATTCTCTTGTACTGAGTTTATACTTCACCTCATTCCGTCTTAAGTTTTCAAATAGAGGCGATCACCTGCAAACGTAAAAATGGACACTGTAATTAATGTACAGATAAATTCCCACAGGTCACTTATTATTTGGTTCAAATGGCTCTGAGCACTATGGGACTTAACATCTGAGGTCATTAGTCCCTTACAACTTAGAACTACCTAAACCTAACTAACCTAAGGACACCACACACATCCATGCAGGATTCGAACCTGCGACCGCTCGGGCACTGCGGCCGCACTTATTATTTGACTTATTCGACTGGTTTCAGTCATCAGAAGGAGTATCCTTCAATATTTATTATACTGGTGGCAACAGCTTAGAGGTTTAAAGCACTGCTGAGCACCACAATCACCATGATGTGGCATGATCTGGATCTGCCTATCTGAGAATTTTGTTATATGTGGATATTGGGGCTATATGTAGAAGTGGGCTGGTGGGGCCCAATGATAGACAGATGGTCAAGAAAGACACTTTATTGCCTTTCAGTTACAGAGTTCTCCACTGTCAGTGTGTGCTAGACACGCCCCACTCCAGGGTGGTTGGCTGGCTGCGGTCAGCGTCTGGCTGCTCTCCACCCAGTGGGATGGAACATGCCTCGGCACCCTGCAGTACTGATGTCGGGTCGGCAGCAAGCTGGTGGTCCGTCAATAAGCCAAAGCCCCGACATCAGTGGTGCGCTTCTTCTACGCTTCTTCTTCTTCTTCTTGCTGTGTCTGCCTTTAGCTGTTGAACGCCCTTGCCCAGGCGACTCAGGAACATCTTTCGTGGTGACGGGGGAAGCCTGCGGTGCATTGCAGGAAGCTGGAGTTGGCAGGCACAGACAACAAGTCTGCTGCACTGTGGCACCTAGTCGCACACAGTGGATTGAGTGTGTTAGGTTACTGCCCTGACCCAGTCAGTGCTGCCTGTGAAATTTTCAATATGTCTTTTCAGCTACAAGAAAGCAGCAAAGACAGATCCAAAATACCTTCATTAATCATAAATCAGCTATGGACAATATGACCACACAAATGAAGAATTACAGAGTAAGAGTATTTGGCCTGAACTACAATGCTGAGATTTGAATATTCTGAACTCTCAACTACATCTTTAGTATCAAAGATGCCATTGTGAGAGCACTATGCTAGAAACCCTATATTTAGGAATGAAATGAGAGGAGCTGATCACAGGTTGAAGTCTGAATTAATCACAGGTGCGTTGAAACGTCCCCTTTAGAAAAATTTATGAATTACTGTGCTGATAAACCTCTTACGCTATTTGATTTTCAAACAGCTGAGCAAAACTAAACGTACTCAGACATTTCGCCCTTTACCTATTCTGATCAACACACAATATTTTTAGCGCAACGCAATCTGACTTTCAATGATCCCAACAAAAGAATGGCCCTGACTAACATTAACCTATACCTTTCACAAATCACTTACCTCACAAAAATCTTCGTTACTCGAACTACTGCAATACAGCGAGCGCCAATACTGCCAGCTAAATAAAAGATTCAAACTACTGAAGGCACTAACTACTATAGGCATAGTTAGCAAATGAAAGATTTTGATAGAGAACAAACAATGTATTTACCTTAATAGTGTTCAAAAGTCATAATATATATAGCAGTTCATGACATCCAGTCTTACAAATTCACTCTCTCTGATGGACACACGTCCAGATCATCCGCTCTCAAAACTCCGCCATCTCACTCCCCACATCCACCACTGCTGGCGGCTCACCTCCAACTGCGCAACGCTACGCGCTGTTAACAGCCAATTGCCCAACACTACAATAGCAAATTCCAACAATGCAAACCAGCCACAGACTGCACACAGCACAGTCAGTGATTTTCAAATAGAGCGCTGCATGCCACTACCAACATAAAAACCTAAACAGCCTACTTACAGCGTATCTAACTGAACAATTAGTAGCATACTGTACGTGGTGTGTAGAGACATGGTTTTGAATCCCAGTTCGGTGTACAGTTTTAACTATTCACATGTAATCAACACAGCATAAAGCATGAAAAATTTATGTTTCAAGACAACTCCTAGGCAGCAGTTAAGCCAGAATATTTGCCTCATCCTTTCTCTTTGGGCTGACAGCTGACAAAAATTGAAAATTTTTGTATTGAAAACTATGTTTAACATAATGTTTGATGTGCTCTTGAATAGAAATTTTTACGTATTTTGAATTTTTAAATCGGAATGTATTTAACTTGGGAATCTGTATTTCTATTTTTTTTGACCTGAAACGTTTTAAACACATGTGATGTAGAAGTGTTCTTTTAAAGGAATATATGGCACCATTTTCAAACTTTTAGAAACCAGGAAACAGATGTTTTATCTTTTATTTACACTGACTACTCAACACATTAAGTTTTGTGGGATTCTAGTGGCCTGTTTTCAGGATGACATAGCTGTCTGAAAAAGTTATCACAAAACAGTTAACTCGAAAATAGAAAAAAAATTCGTTTCAAGTTGCAAATGACGACTAATGGCACAACATACACTGCTCCATGTATACTACTTGTGCACTTCATGCTTTGTGTGTCTCAAGATGGTTCCTATGAGTGCTTTAATTTTTTGTGGGAAAATAGCTTTATATCACTCTGATACGCCTTTTAAAAAACAATATTTGCTGTACGGGTCCTCTTCTTAGCAAACTAGTTTCCACTGCCAACATTAAGAAAAAATAATGTTAACTCTGCTGTAGCCTCGTCGGTTAAGTTGACTGGAAATATTCTCATGCACTTGTCTTCGGAGTAGGAAAGGAAGAAGAAAATTATGATTTCTACAGCTAAAATGGTTCAAATGGCTCTGAGCACTATGGGACTTAACTTGTAAGAGGTCCATGATTAAGGAATTAGTTGCTAGCGCACTCGAGCAGATCTAATTTCGATGGATTACTCACGCGCTGCCTGCGATATGCAAGCTATAAGAGAATCTCAGACCAGAGAGCAGTGTTGTCAGCAGTAGGAACTGTGTGTCAGTAGGAGTAATAGTAGTAGCGAGCAGTCTGGTGTATCGAGTTGGCTGGGCCAGTCGTGTGGAGCGATGGCGGTACCTGAGCGTTGTAGTATAAGGTAAAAACAGCCTCGCGCATGTGTACTATTGTAATATCAAGTCCCATGTAAATGTTTTTCAAAAAATCTCTTAATAATAATCTTTCTTATAAAAAATTTCTTTTGACAATCATTCATCTCAATTTAAAGAATTTACTAATTTCTCCAATCCATGGTCATCCTGATTATTGTACAGAAAAATCAGTTGTGTTCTTTTATACATGTCAAATATATCGGCCAGCATCGCACTGGGCGGTGCCAGAAAAATTTCTTATAGGAGCAGATATATATGCGTTATCCGGCGACTTGATTGAGGTAAGAATTTTCAATTTATTCAGTATGATCTTCCAGGGTCATCACGCAACACTGCTGACGTCCAAAATTTACCAATGTAAATTCACAGTCAATTATTGAAAGCTTATAAGTGAGTCACATTTTTTATTGAGAGATTAGTCACATTTTATTATTGATAGGTTACGCAATTTTTCTGTTGGTAGGTTACGCTAAAATGTGAATGTTATATAATTATTTTTTAATGTTGGGAGGTTACAAACTGCAGTGGTCATCAGTCCCCTAGAACTTAGAACTACTTAAACCTAACTAACCGAAGGACATCACACACATCCATGCCCGAGGCAGGATTCGAACCTGAGACCGTAGCGGTCGCGCTGTTCGAGACTGTAGCGCTCAGAACCGCTCGGCCGCTCCGGCCGGTTCTACAGCTAAAGTATTTCGTCTGTCTTTTATTTTGCAGCTTGTCTCAGAAGGATGCATGACACCCACTCAAGTTATTACCGTTTCATAGAGCAATGATAAATGTCTTTTAGAAGGCGAGAGTCAATATAAACAAAAGGGGGAGAAAATTACCGGTGAATGGGAAGAGACGGAGGGTGGCGACCACACATTAGAGTGCGCAGGAGTGCATCAAAGGGACAGCGAGGCACAGAAGAGGCGAAGAGTGACGAAACGAAGCGAAAGGAAGAGAAGGTGCCCGAGGGCGACGCCGGCTGATAAACAGATGGCAAAGGCGGCGCGGGAGGGCTTATGTTAACGGGATCCGCTCACGTCATTATTTGACCGAGAAAATCGTTTTTCCGCTAACTCGCTATTACCTTGCAGGCGCCGGCCGATGGATCCCTTTTCCTAAAGCCAATTTCCGACAAAGCGCCGGGCTCCAAGTGATCGTGTTACTGAAGCCGTGCCTCTTTGATACTGGGTACGGCTCCCGGCGGTGATGACGTTACACCGCAGCGGGTAATGCCTGCACTCTTAGCCGCCCCTCGCCCCCTAGCCCCTTCCCATGTCACTCGGCCCTTGTGTTCCAGGCCGTCGCCTCCACCCGCCACCGCCCGCGCTCCCTGCGGGAGCGGCGAGGGGAGGAAGGGGGGAGGGCGGGGAGGGTTGCGTGCTCCGTTTCAAAGGATGGATTTGTAGGGTTTTCTCCTGCAGTTGTCATCCTGAGAAGATAACGGTGGTCATCCGATGCGTCGTCAGTCGTGAGAGTCTTGCCCGAGACACACAAGCAAAAGGATGAGTTACGTATAGTTTCATGATAACACAGTCCAGCGCTCATTATCATGGAAAAGACAAAGTCCCCCCTGTACCAGAATCGTGCAAGCAACAAGGAAAATTATCACTCTGAAAGACCTGAGTCGAAACAAGGCCCCCGGAGTAGACAACATTCCATTAGAACTACTGACAGCTTTGGGAGAGCCAGGCCTGACAAAACTCTACCATCTGGCGAGCAAGATGCATGAGACAGGCGAAATACCCTCAGACTTCCAATCCCAAAGAAAGCAGGTGTTGACAGATGTGCAAAATTACCGAACTATCAGTTTAATAAGTCACAGCTGCAAAATACTAACGCGAATTCTTTGCAGACGAATGGAAAAACTGATAGAAGCCAACCTCGGGGAAGATCAATTTGGATTCCGTAGAAATGTTGGAACACGTGAGGGAATACTGACCCTACGCCTTATCTTAGAAGAAAGATTAAGGAAAGACAAACCTACGTTTCTAGCAGTTGTAGACTTAGAGAAAGCTTTTGACAATGTTGACTGGAATACTCTCTTTCAAATTCTGAAGGTGGCAGGGGTAAAATACAGGGAGCGAAAGGCTATTTACAATTTGTACAGATAGCAGATGGCAGTTATAAGAGTCGAGGGGTATGAAAGGGAAACAGTGGTTGGGAAGGGAGTGAGACAGGGTTGTAGCCTATCCCCGAAGTTATTCAATCTGTATATTGAGCAAGCAGTAAAGGAAACAAAAGAAAAGTTCGGAGTAGATATTAAAATCCACGGAGAAGAAATAAAAACTTTGAGGTTCGCCGATGACATTGTAATTCTGTCAGAGACAGCAAAGGACTTGGAAGAGCAGTTGAACGGAATGGGCAGTGTCTTGAATAGAGGGTATAAGATGAACATCAACAAAAGCAAAACGAGGGTAATGGAATGTAGTCGAATTAAGTCGGGTGATGCTGAGGGAATTAGATTAGGAAATGAGACACTTAAAGTAGTAAAGGAGTTTTGCTATTTGGGGAGCAAAATAACTCATGATGGTCGAAGTAGAGAGGATATGAAATGTAGACTGGCAATGGGAGGGAAAGCGTTTCTGAAGAAGAAAAATTTGTTAACATCGAGTATAGATTTAAATGTCAGGAAGTCGTTTCTGAAAGTATGTGTATGGAGTGTAGCCATGTATGGTAGTGAAATGTGGACGATAAATAGTTCGGACAAGAAGAGAATAGAAGCTTTCGAAATGTGGCGCTACAGAAGAATGCTGAAGATTAGATGGGTAGATCACATAACTAATGAAAATGTATTGAATAGAATTGGGCAGAAGAGGAGCTTGTGGCACAACTTGACTGGAAGAAGGGATCGGTTGGTAGGACATGTTCTGAGACATCGAGGGATCACCAATTTAGTATTGGAGGGCAGCGTGGAGGATAAAAATTTTAGAGGGAGACCAAGAGATGAATACACTAAGCAGATTCAGAGGGATGTAGGCTGCAGTAGGTACTGGGAGATGAAGAAGCTTGTACAGGATAGAGTAGCATGGAGAGCTGCATCAAACCAGTCTCAGGACTGAAGACCACAACAACAACAAGGCAAATTGTAAACCAAATCAATAAATTGAGCCTGCACGTGGGAAATAATAGTGTGTTTACACTGTACATAACACAGTTAGTGCCTTATGTTGTGGACGCTCAGTGATAGTGGTAATGTGTTATTAAAGGAATTCAGAATTAGCAAAGGGCTCTTACATGGTTTCCGTAAGCTCATTACCGTTTGATATTTATTTGAAGGAAGTATGACAGACGTGATGAACTATACTCCCTCTTGTTTGTTGGCGACCAGGTTATAACAGCCGAAGCTTCTTACAACTGTGACTGTATGATGAGGGACCTGTTTGAAACATATGACAGCTGGAGTTCATCGGTAGGACACTTAGAAAACGGGTCTGCAAAAACGATTGATTACAGAGCGTTCGTGCGACCTGTTATAAAATATTGTACAAAAGTGTGTGACCCATAAAATACAGGACTGACACAGGATATTGGATGTATTCAAAGGAGAGCCGCACGAAAGATTTGTTTCACCCACGAGAGAGCGTCACTGAGATACTAAATGACTGAGCTTCCCACAACCACCCAGACCAAGCAGCCTAAACCTCCTCGTCATCCTCTCACCTCTCTGCCATGATTAAAGGTGTCAACCAAGACACCATGGTGGAGGACGTTTAATGCGAGCTCGTCTGCCACCGTGACCTACGAGTTCAGAAACCTCCAAAGTCTGTATCATCATTGTATCCCCATTCACAATCGACCACCTTCTTCACATTGTAGGCCTTATCTATAAACGAAGACACATCTGTGAATCTTCCACATCCAGTCCTGTTCTACAATTGCCAGAGATGCCTCAAATATAATTGTAAGTAGGCTGTTTAGGTTTTTATGTTGATAACGCCACGTAACGCTCTATATGAAAATCACTGTGTGAAGTCTGTGGCTGGTTTTCATTGTTGTAATATTTGCTATTGTAGTGTTGGGCAGTTGGATGTGAACAGCACGTAGAGTTGTGCAGTTGGAGGTGAGCCGCCAGCAGTGGTGGATGTGGGGAGAGAGATGGCAGGATTTTAAGAGCGGACGATCTGGACGTGTTTCCGCCAGAAAGAGTAAATTTGTAATACTGGATATCATGAACTGATATATACATTATGACTTTTGAACATTATTAAGGTAAATATTTTGTTTGTTCTTTTTGAAAATCTTTCTTTTGCTGACTATGCCTATCAGTAGTTAGTGCCTTCAGTAGTTAAAATCTTTTATTCAGCTGGCAGTAGTGGCGCTCGCTGTATTGCAGTAGTTCGACACATTTCTATTGGTCATAGTATATGCACAATATGTGAAAAAAGTGACTGTTAGTGTTTGCACGTGTGTTAATAATTCAGCAAGGGACTGGTTAACAGCATTGCTGGTTCTAAGGACAATTCCAAAAACTTTGTGAGTGCACAAGTGGTGGTTTATGGACTTGCTATATTATCCGCAAGACTCTTCGATGGTGATTGTACACCGGCACAGTCGCAACGGATAGCTGCTAGCAATCTCTACAAGCACTGCAGTTGGTCTGCACCTTGGATGGCCCATCAATACCATTATCTCTACAAGGACAGCAGTGGGCCTACATCTTTGCTGGCCCAACAGTACCATACACTCTAGAAGGACTACAGTGGGTCTGCACCTTTGATGGCCCATGAATACCCTTATTTCTACAAGGACTGCAGTGGGTCTGGAGCTCTCGTGGCACACCAATAGCATAATCTCTACCAGGACTACAGTGGGTCTGCTCTGTGATGACCTACTTACACATATTCTTCAAAACTTCGACTGACTCAGCGGTGGGTTTGCTCTGTTGTGGCCCATTACCTGTCTGCATGTCAAGAGTCAGCATTGTCTTTCCTTTGGAAGGACAACACTGCTTCTTCAAGACTGCATGGAAATCCTCTACTTCCGTGAGCATTTTCTTTTACTGCTCAGACTTTGAGAAAAAAAAAAGAAAACTGTAATTACTATTGCGATGAATGATCAGGACTGTCTTTATAGACTGTGAGAAGATCTTTTCTTTTGACCAACAGTGTATCAATAAGTGTGTGAATTTTATACCTTTGTTATTGTAATTATGAAAAATGTTATCAAATCATTATTGGCCACTGCCCAAAACAATTTGTAAAATTTTTTGTGGGGAGCGTGGGTTTTTATGTTGGTAACGCCACGTAGCGCTCTATATGAAAATCACTGACTGTGCTGTGTGAAGTCTGTGCCTGGTTTGCATTGTTGGAATATTTGCTATTGTAATGTTGGGCAGTTGGATGTGAACAGCGCGTAGCGTTGTGCTGTTGGAGGTGAGCCACCAGCAGAGGTGGATGTGGGGAGAGAGATGGCAGAATTTTAAGAGCGGATGATCTGGACGTGTGTCCGCCAGAAAGAGTAAATTTGTAATACTGGATAACATGAATCTATATATATATATATATATACAGGGTGTTTCAAAAATGACCGGTATATTTGAAACGGCAATAAAAACTAAACGAGCAGCGATAGAAATACACCGTTTGTTGCAATATGCTTGGGACAACAGTACATTTTCAGGCAGACAAACTTTCGAAATTACAGTAGTTTCCTTCTGACAACGTGTTAGTTGTGTAAATGTTAGCAGTTCCAATTTACTGTGATGTATTCACCTATTTTGACAATCTCCTGACAAATGTTTTATGTTATACTTTCTGACATTTTCCACACCCACGAGAATCATCTCATTTTTTGGATCTATGGAACGAAACCTGAATCTTATCTAACCTAAATCCCCCCACCCATGCACCCAATCTTACTGCCGTGCCCAAACATGTCAAGGACCACTCACCTACCAACTGCGATGCCTACAGAGAATCAATTGCTACCCGACTCGGAAGCCATCACTTATTCTTCCGACACCCCAGTAACATTAATCATGCTGCTGCCTTCCTCCAACAGACCTTCCGAAGCCCATCTTACAAACCGCCGACAGCTACAACGACAAATAAGAAATACAGTAAACTCGAAAATAAGGCAAGGTTGCCTCCAAACTTGCACAACGTCAATGTCACGCTGCCCATATACTCTTTCTCGTATTGGAAGGCATTTACCGTCTTACTGGCTGCTCCCTCCTATCCCCTCCTGCACAGTAATTACCCCTGCCCAACAAGCTTCACCTTTCCTTATCATCCTCATTTCGATTGCTCCTTTTTAGTCCACGAGCGCACCAATATTTTCCTCCCATCCCACGCTCTTAGCTTCGATTATCTTGACAGTATCCCACACACAGAACTCAAAACTCTGATAACAACACAAGACACTCAACATGTACCCCATAACAAATGCATAACCTACAGACACCTGAAAGAATGCCCCCTCTCCTTCTCGGAATTCCTAGCCATCCTTTACAATATAGTCCTTCACGTGGGCGTCTATTCTGAGTTATGGAAAACCTCTCGAATCCTCCTCTTCTACAAACCTAACAAATCTGCCAGTGACACCGTCCCATCAGCCTCATCTCAAATTTTTGAGTCCATCCTGTCCCAACGTGTATGTAAATAACTACAACATTCCTGTCCATCAGTGTGGTTTCTGTACCAATTTCTCCTCAGACGACCAACTCCTGTATCTTACTCATCTCCTATCCCATCAAATTAACTATCCCAAATCCGTCATTTTTTTTCTCTCTTGACCTCGAAATAGCATGTGACCATGAATGGCATTCCGGCCCTCTGTTTAATCTCCAGACCTAGGCACGTCCACCATATCGCATCCTTTCTCTCCCTGCATCTGTCTTATGTAACCGTCAACAACAGCAACACCTGTATCTTCCATCCAACTGCAGGTGTGCCACAAGGATCTTTCCCCTCTCCTCTCTTGTATGTCCTCTATACCATCAATATGCCAACGCCACCCTCTCCTCTTTATCTCCTCCAGTATGCCGATGACACCCCACTTCTCTTCCCCTTTCCTATCGTAGCCTCCAGAAACGCTACAATGCCTCCAGTAATAAGTCAATCAATTTACTTTCTGGTGCAACGAGTAACTTCTCAGAATCAACTCCACCAAAATATAGGCAATAATTTAGGCAAGCCACCCACTGCTACCGCTCCCACAACTTTACCTTAGCATCTGCGACTATCCTGTCCACTTATCCTACACACTAAAATATCTTGGACGAACACTTGATCGCCGACTAACACGGAAGCCCCATCAACTTCCTACCTCTTTCTATCACGTCCTATAGCTCCTCAGACGCCACGCATTCATCGTAGCCTTCCAGACTCACTTACTTGAGTCCTCTAACAATTTATAAAAATCTCCACCCTTTACAAAATTCCTCACTCTACTCTTTCGTTTTGAACAACTCCAAATATTCCACGTTACCCGCAAATTCGACAATTACCACCCGCTATTTTTTCCCTGGTCTCTGATCCTGGTATTTTGCCACATCTCTACCAACGCATTCCCCCAACACTAAACCTCCACATTCTCCATATCCTCTCCCTACGAAACTTTAATTACTTCATTTTACGCAACCATGAAGTCTGCACTGGTGTTATATAACCGCCCTACTAAATCTAGGAGAATCCAATCCTCCTCCCCGTGTCAGGGCTGCATTCCTCACCACATCCTCCACTCACATCCTAAAGCCTAATTCGGGACTGCATCGCTCTTCAGTCTCCCAAATCACTCCTCCAAATGTTCGCCCATATAAGGTAAAGTTGTGTGAGACGATTCAGAGTAGCGTTATTCCTGGCATGCACGAGTATATACTTCAAATATAGGTAAGATTTGCAGAAACATCATATCTGCCATCATAGTGGTGCGAGAGACTCTCCCAGCCAATGCTAAAAGAACAGAACCTACTTTTTCGTGTTTATTTTCCCACGACAGCGAGAACGTGCTGACGGAAAGAACACACCCTATCATTGGTGGATTATCTGTGGCGTCAGCCCTTTTTTTGAGCAAAGGCGGATGCAAAGAAATCAGACTGTGACAGCAGATTTTATGGAGCCAATGAGGGAAAAAAAGGGACCTTAAACATTTATGCGACTCGCCGATGTTGGCAGCAAAGGGAGGGAATGGATAGATAATTTGTGGACGCACAGAAAGCTGACAGAAAATTGGCGGAGGCGTGAAAAGATGTTAACCGGTGGACATGAGTGCGGGTTGTAGGAGATTAAGATTCGGACGGGGGACACAGAGTAGAACAGACAACAATAAAATTCAGATTGGGGACACGGAGAAGAGCTGACTATTAAGAATCAGACAGGGGATGCACAAGAGAGCGGACAGTAAGTTTCGGATGGTGTACGAGGACGAGAGCAGGCTTGCAACATCTTTATGGGCGGTGGAGGACATTACACGATCAGCAGTGATTGAGCACTACCTCAAGAACTATTGTTTGACGTCAACCGGCACAGCTCAGGTAAGAATGCGTTGTTGCAGCTGCATTCCAGCGACAGACAGGCTTAGGGATTCGTTTCTCGGGATGGAATCGGCGGCCTCTAGAATGGTCGTTCCTCTCAAGCAGAAGAGTTATCTTCATTCGCTGTCAATTCATTGCTGTCCAAGCACTGCTTCCTACTATGCAACCCAATGATGGTGATTGACAAGGTGAAATGTCTTATAGTAATTGAGATTAGACTGTGAGTCATAAATGTTCAATTATTACAAATTTCAACGTTGTTTATGAAATAAATTCTGGATGTTGTAATTTATGACTTTACTTTCATAACTAGTAAATGTAATGCTATAATAAAGAGTAAAAGAAGCTTCAAAGAGGCCCCTCTCTGGATAAAGTGATTAGGCCCCCTTACAACAGATCACGCTATTCAAAATCCGTTGGGTAACTTCACTAATTAGCACTGGACTCTGAGGAGAGATCTGTTACTGGAATCAGACCAGTCAGATGAGACAGTAGAAGCACAGCTACGGTGAACGTTACTTACAAAAGGTGTCTTGCAGTTTCACTGTGGAAACTACTCTAAAACTGAAGTGGGATGATTCTTCTTTCCGAAGCGTACAAGTGAACGTGTGGATGATTGCGGCGACAGCTGTGCAGCATAATCATCGCTTTGTGTCATTGTGTGCTTTTATTGGTGGTTATGCTAATAAAAGCAAGGGTAAAATGGGGACTAGTGCTAGCTTATAATCTATTCTTTCGAGTAGAACACACCTTGCCAGGGGATGTAACATTCCTCTTTGATGCACAAACGTACACTCCTGGAAATTGAAATAAGAACACCGTGAATTCATTGTCCCAGGAAGGGGAAACTTTATTGACACATTCTTGGGGTCAGATACATCACATGATCACACTGACAGAACCACAGGCACATAGACACAGGCAACAGAGCATGCACAATGTCGGCACTAGTACAGTGTATATCCACCTTTCGCAGCAATGCGGGCTGCTATTCTCCCATGGAGACGATCATAGAGATGCTGGATGTAGTCCTGTGGAACGGCTTGCCATGCCATTTCCACCTGGCGCCTCAGTCGGACCAGCGTTCGTGCTGGACGTGCAGACCGCGTGAGACGACGCTTCATCCAGTCCCAAACATGCTCAATGGGGGACAGATCCGGAGATCTTGCTGGCCGGGGTAGTTGACTTACACCTTCTAGAGCACGTTGGGTGGCACGGGATACATGCGGACGTGCATTGTCCTGTTGGAACAGCAAGTTCCCTTGCCGGTCTAGGAATGGTAGAACGATGGGTTCGATGACGGTTTGGATGTACCGTGCACTATTCAGTGTCCCCTCGACGATCACCAGTGGTGTACGGCCAGTGTAGGAGATCGCTCCCCACATCATGATGCCGGGTGTTGGCCCTGTGTGCCTCGGTCGTATGCAGTCCTGATTGTGGCGCTCACCTGCACGGCGCCAAACACGCATACGACCATCATTGGCACCAAGGCAGAAGCGACTCTCATCGCTGAAGACGACACGTCTCCATTCGTCCCTCCATTCACGCCTGTCGCGACACCACTGGAGGCGGGCTGCACGATGTTGGGGCGTGAGCGGAAGACGGCCTAACGGTGTGCGGGACCGTAGCCCAGCTTCATGGAGACGGTTGCGAATGGTCCTCGCCGATACCCCAGGAGCAACAGTGTCCCTAATTTGCTGGGAAGTGGCGGTGCGGTCCCCTACGGCACTGCGTAGGATCCTACGGTCTTGGCGTGCATCCGTGCGTCGCTGCGGTCCGGTCCCAGGTCGACGGGCACGTGCACCTTCCGCCGACCACTGGCGACAACATCGATGTACTGTGGAGACCTCACGCCCCACGTGTTGAGCAATTCGGCGGTACGTCCACCCGGCCTCCCGCATGCCCACTATACGCCCTCGCTCAAAGTCCGTCAACTGCACATACGGTTCACGTCCACGCTGTCGCGGCATGCTACCAGTGTTAAAGACTGCGATGGAGCCCCGTATGCCACGGCAAACTGGCTGACACTGACGGCGGCGGTGCACAAATGCTGCGCAGCTAGCGCCATTCGACGGCCAACACCGCGGTTCCTGGTGTGTCCGCTGTGCCGTGCGTGTGATCATTGCTTGTACAGCCCTCTCGCAGTGTCCGGAGCAAGTATGGTGGGTCTGACACACCGGTGTCAATGTGTTCTTTTTTCCATTTCCAGGAGTGTATTTCCCATTAGTTCGTAAGAAACTATGTGGAGGTTTTGGGTTTAATCGAGAAAATTTTCAGTGGGTCTGATGATCAGGAACTATATATCTGTAAACATCGCTTCATCTATAAATAAATAATAACACATTGTATGTAGCTCTAAAAACGAGTGATTAAGGTATATTATGGCTATAATTGTCGAGTGAAGTATCCAAATGTAAAACTTTGACCCTTTACCCTATGATGTGAAGAGTCAAAAAAGATAACAAACATAATATGAATCACAAACTAAAATCACTGTATACTTGCCAACTTCTCCTACTCCAAAATGCAGTTCTGAATTACGATAAGTGATTGTGATTAATTTAAATATCAATTATCTGATTAGCACGAATCGACAGTTTTCATTGGATTTAAGGTGCTCAGTATGATAGGATAAACAACCAGGTGCCTTGCCTCAAATTATTACTGCATACCTTCATTCATACAACTACTCTTTAGTTTACGTCTTTGTTTATTAGTATTTCATTATGTAATATCGTTTTATTGATTATACGACGCTAGTAATATAATGGCTTATGAGATCTAGACACTATTGTGTGAAAGTTATAGTAGGATGTTCTAGTCTTACACATGACTTTTATCTATAATCATGGTTCTTCTAGAAGCAAATGAACATGACTAATATCATCCCCACTGCTTTTTATATTCTTCTTGACGGGAATGATGTTTCATATCAACGTTTTATTAATACACGAGAAACGCTTGTGACATGGTTATAATTACTGTTGTCTCATATTATCACTCCACTCTGATATAGTGTTTGGTTGGTATTTGACATGTTTAATACGTGATATGTCATTTGTATTGTATTGTATTGAACTGGGGACCTAGAAACGACGGAGAGGCTTCGTCCCCGCCGTAGCCCTCAGTGGTTCACAAACCCACAACAGGCCACAGCAGTCCTCTCACCCCACCGCCGCCCCACACCGAATCCAGCGTTGTGACAGTGTTTGCGCAGCAGTCGCCGACATAGTGTAACTGAGGCGGAATAAGGGGAATCAGCCCGCATTCGCCGAGGCAGATGGAAAACCGCCTTAAGAACCATCCACAGACTGGCCGGCACACCGGACCTCGACACTAATCCGCTGGGCGGATTCGTCCCGGGGGACCGGCACGCCTTCCCGCCCGGAAAGCAGCGGGTTAACCGGCCGGGCCGATATGTCACTTACTTGCCTATAATGTACTCTCACATTAGTTCACACATAATGGCTCCAATCCGCTACAGCACTAGATGCTGGACATTAGACGTTACATATGGTACCTTTACGCTTGTACTTTTATATATTAGCGTGATATACATTTATTTTACTTTTATATTTTATGAGACAAATTATTGTGCTTCTCTTATCTGTCAATTTTATTCAAGTTAATATGCATGTCACAGTTCGCTCAAGAACTGTGACAGAAACCCGAGCAACAGGGGACTGGCGTACTAGGATGTGCATTGACACCATGAAAAAGTGCATTGATAATGGCTAGGCACTAAACAAAATCTAGATTTGCCTAATAAAAGCAGAAAGAGAAGGACGACTAATTGCTGTGCTCTATCATTTGAAAGTCATATCACAGTCGTCGAGTGCACCCACATTCGTAATGGAAGCTAACTTCATAATATGAATGATGTTTTTAATGTACAATAACTGCAATGCGTTATACAGTTGTGTCCAGAAACTTTTAATTAAATGTTAATATCATTTGTCACCAGTCCGTGTGTATGTATATATGATAGTGTAGGTATTGTCATGTAATGTTGCTGCTCAACCTCTCTATGATTTTATTATCTGTACCTATATGTCAATATATGTTTCTGTATTGCCCCATTTTTACATTTTTTCTGAGCTGTTGTCATTTCTCTTATCTTTTGTATTACTCTTTTGTACAACTGACATGTACCTTTATCATATACAGATGTGTACATCCCATTTCTATGTGAAGAGTTGCGGCTTGTGTAATGTAAATTATTTCTATTTTGCTGTAACTATAATTTTAAAAACGCACACTGGCGAGTAAAGATGATAAATCTCTTTGGTAATTTATATTCAATTAATTAATAACTTTCAACCTCGAGTATATCAATCTGCTCTACTGAAAGGTGTTTTCTTTCCATTGGACTGTTTCATCACACACATCGCTAGTCTGACTTCTTTACGGTTTATCTGACGATTAGTTGTGGCTGCGCCTTCACGTATTCAAACTGTATTTCCTGTTTATTGAGGACTGCATCTTGGAAAGTGTGCCAGATGGTCTTTAATAGCGTATAAACATAGTGACTTTGTAGATTAAAAAGTAATTTTCAACTTTGTCTCCTTCATATTCATCAATCATGATGAGATATAGAGTGATGAGAGTATAGATGTAAGTGTCAGGAAGTCATTTCTGAAAGTATTTGTATGGAGTGTAGCCTTGTATGGAAGTGAAACATGGACGATAAATAGTTTGGACAAGAAGAGAATAGAAGGTTTCGAAATGTGGTGCTACAGAAGAATGCTGAAGATTAGATGGGTAGACCACATAACTAGTGAGGAAGTATTGAATAGGATTGGGGAGAAGAGAAGTTTGTGGCACAACTTGACCAGAAGAAGGGATCGGTTGGTAGGACATGTTCTGAGGCATCAAGGGATCACCAATTTAGTGTTAGAGGGCAGCGTGGAGGGTTAAAATCGTAGATGGAGACCAAGAGATGAATACACTAAGCAGATTCAGAAGGATGTAGGTTGCAGTAGGTACTGGGAGATGAAGAAGCTTGCACAGGATAGAGTAGCATGGAGAGCTGCATCAAACCAGTCTCAGGACTGAAGACCACAACAACAACAACGAAATTTCGGGAATAGATTTCTCTAGGTAACATATGTAAGTGATTAACATTGCAAAAACACAAATTAACGTAAGGGCATGATATAAGCTTACAAATGTGGAATACTGGTGAAAGCCTTGCTAAACCCGCAGGACAGGACAGGTAGTTGGAATTGTGGAAACGGACCAAAATGAGCGGCTGTCAGTTACACTCGAACACATATAACTTTATTTATTTGACCAAACATTACAGTACTACTTATTTGACCAAATATTACAGTACAAATTCTTGAACTTAGTTAACGGCTGAATAAGCCACACTATCTTATGCCTTAAGGACAGTACCATTTTAATTTGAAAAAAAAACGGCTAAAAGCCATTAACTCAAAATTCAGACACCAAAAAGAATATTTAGAAAGCAGTAGCCCTCACGTTAAGTAAGTTCTATAATTTGGCTGAAGCCCCAAAAATCTAACTCTTGTTGAAATGCAACAACCTTAATTTAAAGACGGCTGAAGGCCGATGAACTAAGACTCAAGGTAAAATTAAATTAAAAAAAACACAAGGCAAAAGGCCTTATCTTCTATTAGGCTGAAGGCCCCAAACAGTCTGATGCTCAAAAGACAAAGATCCTTAATTCAAAAACGGCTGAAGGCCCCATGACTTAAAACTCAAGGTAAAATAAATGTAAACATCAAAGCCTTATCTTAAATTAGGCTGAAGGCCCCAAACAATCTAACAATTGACAAGCAAGGAACTTTAATTTTGTAGCGGCTGAAAACCCATGACTTAAAACACCACTAAAAACAATTCAACTTTAATTCAAAACCATCGGCTATGAGCCATACAAATACACACAACAGAAAATAGGAACGGCAGTGCAGCTAACGGCGCTCAGAAGTTTCGGGTGTCGGCCAGCACTTGAAATACTAACGTTCACTTACGTGAGACAGGCAGTCGGCCCAACCATTCTCGATCCGACGACAACCCAACCACCAGACAGTCAACGGACCCACGGACAAGGTAACTTGCTCTACACTCGATCAACACGCAACCGGGAATTCAGTCCAAACGTAAAAGGCATGGACACCCACAACCAACCATACAACAGGCTGTCGAACTGGACAGCGACAACACGGTGAGTAAAGGTCACTGCCTAAATTTACGTCAACGGCCAGGGCAGGTAACCGGAACGTTAACGGCCAGAAGGCAGAAAATTCCGCTGATGTACTTCACTTGCAAACAACCAAACACAGTTAGACTCCACCGGACGGTGGTTAAGCCTTCGCTAACTCGAACACACACGTTCCTGCTCACTGGAATGCCCCAAGAGCCAACAACGAGAACCAAACGGCGCAATGTGAACAGTCTTGACTTGCTGGTATATTAAATGCAAACTCAACTTTCGTGTCCAGGGTCGGTGAGCCACAGACCTCGTAGCAATGGGTACAGCCCCACACACTCTGACACTGCGTAGAGACCGCCAGTGGGCCCGGCCAAACTACGACCCGTGGAGATTTCCTCGCTGTTCCGCGCCAACCGACCGACTCCTCGCACACAAGCACGGAGACAGCACTAAAATACCTGAGCAGTCGACATCATAAGCTACACACAATTTCACAGACACTAGGACGAAGAGCGCAACCGATGATAAAAGCAGTGACCGAGCAATCAAATGGCCGAACCACGAGTTGAGACACACACCGCCAACCCGTAAGCGACCGGTGAGCAGATACACGTCGTCCGGTAAGACGACCAACCGACGATCAACCGAGACCGTCCTGTATTCAGGTCATGTGTGTCGGCGACGGTCGGGCGAGCCATGGCCTCACTACTGCGCCAACCCGACCCACTTCCGCACCATCCCAGCTCTATGACTGCCAGGTCCGAACTGCCTTGCAGGGGCGTTCCAACTCGCTGCATGACAGACCTCAACTGGGAAGTAATAGCAGTCAGCAAAGATAATATGGCAGGGCTATATCGATAAGCGCTGCTGCTGCCGCTCACGGGTAGGCAAAGAAGCAACTCAGTGACAACAGAAATTGAATAACGAGGTGGCAGTATGGTAAAAAAAAAAGGATGTAAAATAAGAGAAGAAGAAAGAACACAACATGTCATTCTTAACGGTTCAAAATCTGCAGATGTAGAGGTAATTTCGGGAGTACCGCAGGGAAGCGTGATAGGACCTTCATTGTTTACAATATACATAAATGACTTAGTTGACAACATCGGTAGCTCCGTGAGGCTATTTGCAGATGACACGGTTGTCTACAAGAAAGTAGCAACATCAGAAGACTCGTACGTACTCCAGGAGGACCTGCAGAGGATTAATGCATGGTGCGACAGCTGGCAGCTTTCCCTAAACGTAGATAAATGTAATATAATGCGCATACATAGGGGCAGAAATCCATTCCAGTACGATTATGCCATAGGTGGTAAATCATTGGAAGCGGTAACGACCGTAAAATACTTAGGAGTTACTATCCGGAGCGATCTGAAGTGGAATGATCACATAAAACAAATAGTGGGAAAAGCAGACGCCAGGTTGAGATTCATAGGAAGAATTCTAAGAAAATGTGACTCATCGACGAAAGAAGTAGCTTACAAAACGCTTGTTCGTCCGATTCTTGAGTATTGCTCATCAGTATGGGACCCTTACCAGGTTGGATTAATAGAAGAGATAGACATGATCCAGCGTCATGGGGACATTTAGTCAGCGCGAGAGCGTTACGGAGATGCTGAACAAGCTCCAGTGGCGGACACTTCAAGAAAGGCGTTACGCAATACGGAGAGGTTTATTATCGAAATTACGAGAGAGCACATTCCGGGAAGAGATGGGCAACATATTACTACCGCCCACATATATCTCGCGTAATGATCACAACGAAAAGATCCGAGAAATTAGAGCAAATACGGAGACTTACAAGCAGTCGTTCTTCCCACGCACAATTCGTGAATGGAACAGGGAAGGGGGGATCAGATAGTGGTACAATAAGTACCCTCCGCCACACACCGTAAGGTGGCTCGCGGAGTATAGATGTAGATGTAGATATGGCGCGAACACGAGCCGCGCACGGCTCAACTGGTATACTAATAACAAATATAACGACCAGAATGTTGAGTGCATACATGCATTGTTTTTACAAGTGCCAGACATCAGTTCGTGGGATGGGGTTCCACGTCTGTTGCAATTGGTCTGTCAACACAGGGACGGTTAATGCTCTTTGTGGATGACGCTGGTGTTGTCGTCCGATGTTGTCCGATAGGTGCTCGACCGGAGACAGATCTGGTGGTCGAGCAGGCCAAGGCAATGTGTCAACACTCTGTAGAGCGTGTTGGGTTACAGCAGCGATACGTGGGAGCGTTGTCCTGTTGGATAACATCGCCAGAAATGCTGATCATGAATGCCAGTAAAACAGGTCGAATCAGCAAAGTCACATACAAATTTGCAGTCAGCGTGCGTGGGATAACCAACTGAGTGCTCCTGCTGTCGTACGAAACCGCACACCAGCCCACAGCTGCAGGCTTACGCCAGTGTGTTCAGCACGCGAACAAGTTGGTTGGAGCCCTTCAACTGGTCTCCTTCTAACCAACACATGGCTATCATTGCAACGTAGGCAGAACCAGACTTCATGACAAAGCACAACAGACCTCCACCCTGCTCTCCAATGAGCTCTCGTTTGGCACCACTGAAGTCGCAAATGGCTGTGGTTTGAGGTTAGTGGAATGCACGCGACAGGGAGTCTGGTACGTAGCGATCCTTGAAGTAAACGATATTTAACGTTCGTTGTGGCACTGTGACGCAAACTGTTGCACATATTGGCTGTTAGAGAAGCAGTGTGATGCTTCAGAGCCATGCTTCGAAAACGATGGTCTTCAAATGGTTCAAATGGCTCTGAGCACTATGAGACTTAACATCCATGGTCATCAGTCCCCTAGAACTTAGAACTACTTAAACCTAACTAACTAAAGGACATCACACAACACCCAGTGATCACGAGGCAGAGAAAATCCCTGACCCCGCCGGGAATCGAACCCGGGAACCCGGGCGTGGGAAGCGAGAACGCTACCGCACTACCACGAGCTGCGGACTCACGATGGTCTTCCTTCTCGGTTGTGCCATGTGGCCATCCTGAGCCCAGTCATCTTGCGACTGTACATACTCGTGACCACCGCTGCCAGCAGTCGTGAACAGTGTTTACATTCCTGCCAAGTCTTTCTGCAGTTCTGCAGAAAGAACATCCAGCCTCTCGTAGCCCTATTACACTACCCCGTTCAAATTCAATGAGGTGTTGATATGGCGTCTTTGTCACCTTAAATGCCTTCTGGACTAACATCAATTCACTTCGTCCAATCTACATTCAAGACTGTTTCAGCGTTTATTTGAAGCAAATCTGATATACATCGTCATAGTGGTACTAGTAGAGGCACTCTTATGTGACTGGAGCGAAATTTTAATTGACATCACCTTTCCGATTAAGAAACGCACCTATCGAGTTTCGTTTATGTCGCTCAGCTCCTTCTTGGTGTTGCGATTGTTTTTTTAATCACTGTAACTGTTCTTCTCATCAGGGTGACCCTTAACTTATCGGAAAAAGTAAAATTTCTATTTTGAACGCAATCTCTGTCCCAGGGCAGAATTTTTGTTCTTTTCTTGATAAACGTTGAGTAATGCTTGGTGCTCGCTGCATCTTACCTTACGTAAATGTTGAGCTAGCTTCTTGGCTGCCTCGAAGTAAATATCGGCCTTCGAAGCTTCTGCCAAAGTATAAATGACACTAGGTTAAACAATTTTTACCGGTCTTTTCCTCTCGTCTTCTGGACAGCTGAGTTCACACACACACACACACACACACACACACACACAAACACACACACACACACACACCTTCACTATCCATCGCTGAGTTTACAATTCGATAGCGCCATTTCTTTCTGTGAGTGCAACAACTATGAGACGAGCAGCCCTTACACGATTTGGCCGGCCCTTGGAGAGTCCCGTAACGTTCTCATTAAGAGAGGCGGCGAGTACGCGTGATGATCTCATTTTGTTGTCATTTTAGAGGGCTGCGTGTACGTCGGCTCTTTGTGGACCTTGCCTCTGTAATTAGCCCTGCTCACTTTGTGCTATCCGTCTCTTACGTGTGCTTTAGGTGGTAATCACACTCTGTATGTTTCCTTTCTTTTTGGCCCTTTCTCTTGGACCCTAGCAAGTATTCAAACAGAGACCGTCATTACTCTGGACACAATAATTTGCTTGTCAGTGTTTAGAAAGTGTAAACACTGGTACGTATTGCCTAATGAATTATTAATCAGATTCCTGTAGGAACCTTAGTCAAGGTTAATTACAGCGTAATTCAGTATTAGACATGCCCAAAGTCATTAATGAACAGACATAGTGAAGGACTTTCAAAATGCAGCTCTTCTGCTTTTAGTCACAGCCCTATTAGAAATAGCTGTATGAGAAGGACAAATGATTCACACGCTGACCTTGTGTTTTGACACAAACCTCTGTCCAGCCATTTTGATTTATACCTACATACTCACATTTTTCATGGCTTCCCCTAATTATGAAGTCCTTACTGCGAGTGCAGCTCGCGGGGGATAGGTACTGTTTCAAGTGTTTGGTACTTTTTTTACTACACTTCAAGCTCAGAAAAGACCTTCATTGAAATTTTGCTACTTGGTAAACGAACACAGAAAATCTTTTCTTTAGAGTATAGATACGTCAATGAGGTGAAATTGACAGCTGGATTGAAGTTCACCGAAAAGTTTTAAAATACATTGTCTGTTAAACTATCTACACCTGGCCACGCGCTGCTGTGTCTCAGTCTGATTGAATGGAAAAGAAAGAGCAGAGAAAGCAAACGTTTCCACTATGTATGGGAACTGGATATACATCCTAATCTCCTTCTCCCCCTGCCATCCTCTCCTGCCCCTTTCTTTATTCATCTTCTCCTCCCACTCTTTTTGTCAATATCCTCCTCCTTCCACCTCTCTATGTCCATCACCTCCTCCCCCCCTCTTTGTTATCCGTCTTCTTCATTCTCTCTCTCTCCATGTCCACCTGAGTCTTCTCTGTTCCCCTCCTCCTTTCCTCTTTCTATGTCTATTCGTCCCACCTCTCTGCCCATCTTCTCTCACACACCCGCTCCCTACCACACCGTAACTGATGCAGCGTACTGTAAGCAGCAGAATGGTCAGGTATTCATCTCGAAAACAACCCGAGATGGTGTTTGTGTAGGTCAAGCAGATGTAAACCGTTGAGAGGCAGCACAGCTACAACAAATCAACTGCCCCCACAGACACTAATCACATCACACAACATTTCAAGACGCTAAATGTGTTTCTATGATCATGGGACGTTTCAAACAGACAAATGTGCAGGGAGGCGGCGGATGTGCGCACATCAGATGTGGACTGGTTTCTACAGGATACTAAGACGAACCCTAGTACAAGGTCCAGCCAAGTGGACCGCCAACATAGTGTAAGCCAAAGTACCCTTATGTGGATCCTACATGATAACCGCTACTGTTGCTACCACCTGCAACAAATGGCTCTAAACACTACGGGACTTAACATCTGAGGTGATCAGTCCCCTAGACTTAGAACTACTTAAACCTAACTAACCTAAGGACATCACACACATCCACGCCCGAGGCAGGATTTGAACCTGCGACCGTAGCAGCAGCGCGGTTCCGGGCTGAAGCGCCTAGAACCGCTCGGACACAGCGGCCGGCTCCACCTACAACAACTGCAGTGATTATCAGCAGCGAACATCCCTCTACGAGAAGGATTTTCTCGGTGGTTTTTGCACCAGTCCATCACAATTGTGGCATTTCTCTCATCAGTTCTCTTTACTGACGAAGCAACCTTTACCAGAACTGCCACCGTCAATCTGCATAATTGTCATCTGTGGGCTACAGACAATCCTCAGGGAACGGTTGACGAGTCTATTGAGCATCAGTTCAGTATCAGTGTGCTGGCAGGGACTCTTGGCAATCACATTCCTCGACTGGTTATTATTCCACAACGCCTCGATGGAGGCACGTACCTGGATTTCATGAGAAATACTCTGCCTGGGCTGCTCGCGATCGTGCTTTTTCTAATACGACAGATTATGAGGTTTCTGCGTGACGGAACACCACCCCACCTCCTCACTACAGCTCGCTGACACCTCAGTAACATCTTCCTCGGGCGCTAGACAGGAGACGGACGCTCTGTAGCATGGCATGCTAGATCACCGAAATTAAACACCTCGTTTTTTACCTCTGGAGGCATCTAAAAAGCGCAGTGTATGCTGAACCTGTTCCGATGCTCGTGCACTTCAACAGCGTGTTCACGATGCCTGTGACACTATTCGGAGAGAGGCCGGAACGTGCAAAAGAGTGCAGCAATCCATGATTCGATTCGTGAACGCGTGCGTTGTATCCTGTCGAGGTAACTTTCAACATCTCCAAAAAAGAAGACGAAGTAAATATTCCAGAATTAGAATCGAGAACAGCTGCCAACATGAGTAACGTAGAAGTAAATATCCTCGGAGTAGTGAAGCAACTTAAATCACTTAATAAAAGCAAGTCTTCTGGTCCAGACTGTATACCAATTAGGTTCCCTTCGGAGTACGCTCATGCACTAGCTCCATAATTAACAATCGTATACAACCGTTCGCTCGACGAAGGAACCGTGCCCAAAGACTGGAAAGTTGCACAGGTCACACCAATATTCAAGAAGGGTAGTAGGAGCAATCCAGTTAATTACAGGTCCATACCATTAAAGTCGATATGCAGCAGGATTTTGGAACATATATTGTGTTCAAACATTATGAATTACTTCGAAGAAAATTGGCTATTGACACATAGTCAACATGCGTTTAGAAAACATCGTTCCTGTGAAATACAACTAGCTCTTTATTCACATGAAGTGTTGAGTGCTATTGACAAGGGATTTCAGATCGATCCCATATTTCTGGATTTCCGGAAGGCTTTTGACACTGTACCACACAAGTGATTTTGTAGAGAAATCACATGCTCGTCTCAGTTATGTGACTGGATTTGTGATTTCCTGTCAGAGAGGTCACAGTTCGTAGTAATTGACGGAAAGTCATCGAGTAAAACAGAAGTGATTTCTGGCGTTCCCCAAGGTAGTGTTATAGGGCTTTTGCTGTTCCTTATCTATATAAACGATTTGGAAGACAATCTGAGCAGCCGTCTTCGGTTGTTTGCAGATGACGCTGTCATCTGATAATTAATAAAGTCATCAGAAGATCAAAACAAATTGCAAAACGATTTAGAAAAGATATGTGGATGGTGCGAAAAGTGGCAGTTGACCCTAAATAACGAAAAGTGTGAGGTCATCCACATGAGTGCAAAAAGAATTCGTTAAACTTCGGCTACACGATAAATCAGTCTAATCTAAAAGCCGTAAATTCAATTAAATACCTAGGTATTGCAAATGTAACAGATCTACTAAGGAGACTGCCTACAGTATACTTGTCTGTCCGCTTTTAGAATAATGCTGCGTGGTGTGGGATCCTTACCAGATAGGACAGACGGAGTACATCGAAAAAGTTAAAAGAAGAGCAGCACGTTTTGTATTATCGGGAAATATGGGAGAGAGTGTCACAGAAATTAAACAGGATTTGGGCTGGACATCGTTGAAACAAAGGCTTTTCTCGTTGCGGCGGAATCTTCTCATGAAATTCCAATCACCAACTCTCTACTCCGAATGCGAAAATATTTTGTTGACACCGACCTACAGAGGGAGAAGCGATCACCACGATAAAATAAGGGAACTCAGAGCTAGTACGGAAAGATATATGTGTTCGTTCCTTCCACGCCCCTTACGAGATTGGAATAATAGAGAATTGTGAAGGTTTTTCGATGAGCCCTCCGCCAGGCACTCAAATGTGATTTGCAGAGTATCCATGTAGATGTAGATGTAGATGGCGTATGCTCTGCAGCTCTGTACTATGTTCCAGGACGATTTATTGTCGTTGTACACACAGCGTCCATTTCCGAACACGTGTTCACAGGACTTTTTTCCTCTATTCCCAGTCAAGACTTCGTCCCTATAGTTTTCCGGTTTTATTAATGTTCACTCTGCATATTTAGATATTATCTTTATATATAAAAATAAAGCCTTCATACTTTTATGTTCACAAAAACTCGAAAAATAGTCGGTAGTTTGCTTTGAAATTTTGATACAATGTTGCATGTGAAAACGCACGTGTACACATAAAGAGGAAATATTACTACCGAAAATCTCGATACGTTCTGAGAGATTTACATCAGATTTTTAAAGGACGCGCCAATGAACATTCGGACGAACATAGGCTGTAGGGAGAGGTGGGATACAGAGTGGTACAGAAACTGTCGTCGTAGGAAAGCTGGGCAGGAGGAGAAATGACTAACGGACAAATCAACACAGCAAACAGAACATTTACTTAACCTGTATTTCTTCAACCGCATGAAAACTCAGTGTAAATAAGACAACACGGAATAGAGTCCAGCTAGGATGTGGCTCCCTAAAGGAAGCACGAACGATGGTGTCACAGCGAAGAGGCTAAAAATCCGAGTGGGTTGTCTCTTTTGGTTACAAAATCATATTTTTTATCATAATCTCTGAGCATTGTGAGGACCTTTCTCCGCCTTATTGGGAAGGCCTGTATGTCCGCACAGTACAACTCTAACACGTCGACGTCAGAGCCAACGTCTTGCTGCATAAATAAACTACACATCATGCACGTACCGCTTCCCGCAGTGTGCTTTCTTCATTGGACATCCGACAATCACCTCCCAGAGAGTGTCAGCATGTTTCAACATAGCAGGAGTCATAATTGCGTGCGGCCTCATTGCTATGATGACAGAAGTCTCACCCAACGACTCTCCGTGCTTTTGTACACTGTCAGGTTTCTGTAGACATTCTGGAAGCGCCTATGAGTAACTGCAATGCTCTGGTTTTCCGCCGTAAGATACTCTGCTTGGAACGCACCTCCTTTATAGACGTCATTTTGAAGGCTACTTATAGCACTGCGACCTACCGGAAATTCGTGAAACTATAGGGGTTGAAACGGGAATATCCCACGATGCCCCACAACAAAATCGCAATTTTTCAGGTGAAACTGGTCGAGAAAAAAATACGTTGCATTATTTATTGGACGCCCGCCATATACCAAAGGGAAACATTATTACAAAAATCTCGACAACTACTTGACTGAATTACTCCAAATTTTTACACATTACTCAAATGAACGTTCGGGAAAAAATGGTCACGCCAAAAACAGTTGATGTATAGTATGAAATTTCGCGCTTACATTTGTCTAGCTAACATCGCTAAGTGATTAACATAGCAAGATCGCAGGTTAATGTAAGCGAGAGATAAACCATTGAAAATGTGAAAGGATGATACACTCCTGGAAATGGAAAAAAGAACACATTGACACCGGTGTGTCAGACCCACCATACTTGCTCCGGACACTGCTAGAGGGCTGTACAAGCAATGATCACACGCACGGCACAGCGGACACACCAGGAACCGCGGTGTTGGCCGTCGAATGGCGCTAGCTGCGCAGCATTTGTGCACCGCCGCCGTCAGTGTCAGCCAGTTTGCCGTGGCATACGGAGCTCCATCGCAGTCTTTAACACTGGTAGCATGCCGCGACAGCGTGGACGTGAACCGTATGTGCAGTTGACGGACTTTGAGCGAGGGCGTATAGTGGGCATGCGGGAGGCCGGGTGGACGTACCGCCGAATTGCTCAACACGTGGGGCGTGAGGTCTCCACAGTACATCGATGTTGTCGCCAGTGGTCGGCGGAAGGTGCACGTGCCCGTCGACCAGGTACCGGACCGCAGCGACGCACGGATGCACGCCAAGACCGTAGGATCCTACTCAGTGCCGTAGGGGACCGCACCGCCACTTCCCAGCAAATTAGGGACACTGTTGCTCCTGGGGTATCGGCGAGGACCATTCGCAACCGTCTCCATGAAGCTGGGCTACGGTCCCGCACACCGTTAGGCCGTCTTCCGCTCACGCCCCAACATCGTGCAGCCCGCCTCCAGTGGTGTCGCGACAGGCGTGAATGGAGGGACGAATGGAGACATGTCGTCTTCAGCGATGAGAGTCGCTTCTGCCTTGGTGCCAATGATGGTCGTATGCGTGTTTGGCGCCGTGCAGGTGAGCGCCACAATCAGGACTGCATACGACCGAGGCACACAGGGCCAACACCCGGCATCATGGTGTGGGGAGCGATCTCCTATACTGGCCGTACACCACTGGTGATCGTCGAGGGGACACTGAATAGTGCACGGTACATCCAAACCGTCATCGAACCCATCGTTCTACCATTCCTAGACCGGCAAGGGAACTTGCTGTTCCAACAGGACAATGCACGTCCGCATGTATCCCGTGCCACCCAACGTGCTCTAGAAGGTGTAAGTCAACTACCCTGGCCAGCAAGATCTCCGGATCTGTCCCCCACTGAGCATGTTTGGGACTGGATGAAGCGTCGTCTCACGCGGTGTGCACGTCCAGCACGAACGCTGGTCCAACTGAGGCGCCAGGTGGAAATGGCATGGCAAGCCGTTCCACAAGACTACATCCAGCATCTCTACGATCGTCTCCATGGGAGAATAGCAGCCTGCATTGCTGCGAAAGGTGGATATACACTGTACTAGTTCCGATATTGTGCATGCTCTGTTGCCTGTGTCTGTGTGCCTGTGGTTCTGTCAGTGTGATCATGTGATGTATCTGACCCCAGGAATGTGTCAATAAAGTTTCCCCTTCCTGGGACAATGAATTCACGGTGTTCTTATTTCAATTTCCAGGAGTGTATATTAGTAACCAGTGTAACTGCTAGAATGTTAAATGCAAGCGTGCAAACGTGTATGCATTGTGCTGTACAGGTGCCAGATGTCAGTTTGTGTGATGGAGTTCCATGTCTATTGCACTGGGTCGTTCAATGCAAGGACGGTTAACGCTGGTTCTGAATGACGCTAAAGTAGTCGTCCAATGATGTCCCATATGTGATTAATGGGGGGGACAGATCTGGTGATCGAGCAGGACAAGGCAACACGTCACCACTCTATAGAGCATGCTGGGTTACAACAGCCATATGCGGTCCAGCGGTATCACGTTGGAAAACATCCCCTGGAATGTTGTTCATGAATGGCAGCACAACAGTTCCAGTTACCAGACCGATGTACAGATTTGCTCTTAGGGTACGTGGGATAACCATGATAGTGGTCCTGATGTCATACGAAACCGCGCTCGAGACCATAACTCGAGGTGTGTCTAGCATGCAGACAGGTTGGCTGCAGGCCGTTAACTGGCCTCTTTGTAACCAACACACGGCCATCACTGGCACCGATGCAGAACCAAGTTTCATTAGGAAACACAACAGACCTCCACCCCGCTCTCCAATGACCTCTCGCTAGACACTACTGAAGACGCTAATGGCGATGGTTTGGGGTCAACAGAATGCATGCTGCAGGATGTCTGCCTAGGAGCTGTCCTTGAAATAAACGATGCGTAACAGTTTGTGTCACTGGGGTGCCAGTTGCTGCTCAAATTGCTGCTGCAGATGCAGTACCATGCGGCAGAGCCATACGTCGAACACGATACTCTTGCCTCTTGGTCGTGCGCATGGATGTCCGGAGACTGGTCTTCTTGCAACTGTACATTCTCGTTACCACTAGCAGTCGTATACAGTGGCTACATTTCGGACAAATCTTTCCGTAGTATGGCAGAAAGAACATGCAGCTTCTCGTAGCCCTATTGCGCTACCTCGTTGAAATTCAGTGAGATTCTGATAATGGTGTCTTTGTCACATGGAAGATATTCTTGACTAACATCAACTCACCACGCCAGTCTCAAAGGCAACTAACGCCTACGAACGTTACAGTATTACCGTATTTAAAGCTTACCTGATTTCATCCTCACAGTGGGGCTAATAGCGTCACTCTTACGCGACTGGCGGAAATTGGCAATAGACACTACCTTTCAGATGTGGAAACATGCCTACCAACTTTCGTTTATGTCGCACAACTCCGTCTTGACACTGAGATTTTTTTTCTCTCTCAGAAGTATTTCATAGTTAAGATGCAAGGGCGCCAGTACTGTTTGCGCGCAGTCACAACAGAGCAGCGCGTATAACTGCGTCACTCCATCTAGAGCGTCAAGCCACTGTGGTTACATATCTAGTGAACAAGTAAAGCCACACAATAACAATGTAAGTATATCTTTCTTTAGCTTAATTGTGTATTGTAAATTGCTTTGGTGATGCCGTATTGACTAAGCATTGTTAGTTACGTATTCAAACAGTGTTTGTTTATTTGTAGAGACAACTAGAAGCATGCCAAAACAGGGAGAACACTCAGTCGATGTGAAACAAGGTGCTGCGTATACATTGATGAAGGTAAAGCTGTAGCCTAGCGCTCCAAGACACTAAGGTACATCACAAGTAATAAGTGTATGGAGTCGACGGAAAGAAACAGGAAGGATACGTAGGCAATAAGCTAAGGTCAGGTCGTTCTCGGAAAACAACAAGGAGGGAGGATAGAATGATTTGTAAGCAGTTGGCTGCCGATCCAAGAAAATCAGCAAATTGTGAGTGATCTGGAACAGCATCATGAACTGAACCTTCATGTCTCTATTCTGAATCGTCACCTAGTAGCAAATGGTTTAAATGATGGATGACGACCTCGTAAACCACTCAGAAATTTAAAAAAAAACACGAAGGTAGAGAAACATGAGACTTGGAAAGGTACAGACTGAGCTAAGGTCTTATGGAATGATGAAAGTAAATTCAATGTATTTTGTTCTGATGACATGCAGGATATACGTCAACAGGAGCACCAAAGGGACAGCAAAAAGTACCCGGTACTGACCATTAATCACGATGGTGGCATCGCCATGGGATTGGGATGTTTCTATAGACTTGGGGTTGGTCCTTTAGTCCAAATAGAAGGCAAAAAGAATCGTTTCCTGCACAGTTACATTTTACAGAAGAATATGGCTCCACATGCGAGAAAGAATAACTGCCCACTATTTAAAAATTACTTCTCAGACAAGAAAATCACACTTTTTAGGTGGCCAAGCCAGAGCTCAAATCGAAATTCAGCTGAACTCCACAGCAATAGGGAGATTGGGTCATCAGGACAAATAAATTAAACTGATCATTTAATCACCCCCCCCCCCCCAATCCAGACCACGCCCGTCCTTGCCCCTGCCCCTGCCTCCGACCAGCCCACCCCTGACCATGCCCACCCTCAGATGACGTATTTTTTACCAGCCTGCACTTGTTCTCCAACCCTCTCCCCCCTCATCACCTTCCCCCTGCCCCACCCTATCCTATTGGCGGGAATTTCAAATTTTGGCCCGAATTTCGAATTTTGGTGGGAATTTCTTTGTGTCAGAGCTGTGCTGATATCCTACCGGATCCCCCACCCAGGAATTGACGAGAAATTAAAATTGGCTGTGTCCTTTCTGGAATCGAATCCTGGTCCCTGCGGATGGAAAGGCCAAGTGCTGAGAGGCACCCACATGCCTTGCTCATACTGTGGCATCAAGCAGTCAGGACTGCAAGATGAGTGGTCAGCCAAGCGAGTGGATTCATTCTTATTTATCGAGTAACATGAACTCTACTACTCACAATTAAGTTACAAGTTATTCTCCTGTTTGAATATTACGCAACGGAAAAGGAAACGCAAACCTGACTATTAGTAATTTACACAACTTTGACTGTTCAGTACGCGCTGGCAATACCACATTTTCTTTCTTATTTAACGGCTTTGATCATCACGTGGCCATCGCACTGAATATGAATGGCGCACACATTATAAATTCTGGATATCATGACCACATACTATTCGAAGGAAAAGGCCACCAATCTTTTTCTTTTCACTATCTTTTGTATTCCGATAAATTCTATAACCTAAACACACCAGTACATTTTCTACAACAATTGCACATGAGAAACTCCGCCCAGTGGGCATGGCTTTACATTGGTGATTCTCTATCTTATGGTCTCGTAATTATCTAACGCTACAGTGCACTTTCTGGATAGGATGGTGGGTCTTTTGCTATATCTCACACTTCGACTCTCACAACCATCATCACGAAACTTTCCTCCAGACCGAGCGGTACAAAAAGGAACATGCATAACCCATTGCCTCTGAACCTATCTTTCTACTCTCCCCTGCAAACCACACATACTTAAATTACATGAAATACACCACACTGGCAACATGGAATACGACACAAGGAATAGTCACAACGTTATAATGAGATCACTTTCAGCTTTCCCACTTCAATTAGTATTTATCCCAATTTCACACGACACTGCCCCACTTCGTAACTTTTCTTTCCTACTATGAACTCTGGAGGATATATGCACGTCTTCCTGTGCAATGCAAGCCAAGTGGCGTTGCTGGATAGACGGCTGACTCACCTTGCTTCACTCTCAGAGTATTATAGTTTGAATCAACCGTCACACGGAAACATAACACACAAAGTAATATTAAGAACATATTCATCACACACGCGAGTCCTCAACTGATACCATGGACGAGTAATTCTCATTATCCTTTGTCTCATACACAGATTGAGACTCACACAGTACTCACCATATGGAAGTACTCGTCTCTAATTTAAAGTCCTGCACACGCCATTTTTTAAACATTTCCAACTTATAGTACACACGCCAGTAATTCAGCTTAACTTTAACACTCTGAAGTATTTCAACTTATTGCTACACGTGGTTTCATTGTGACCGTTGGTCACTTCCGAAGATTACTACGATTCCCTTAATATTACCTGCCTGACATTTAATTCTCCCCACAAAAGTTCGTGAAATAGAGTAATTATTATTCCAAACTACACTTGGAGCACACCTAAGACAGGTCTTACCAACACTAGATCCAGGGGCAGAGTGCTGAAACATGTCCGTTCTTCAGGTCATATCGCACCTCTGCCAAAGTGGGGGAGCACCTTGCTACCGTATTGGTCAGCCACATTTCAGGCGCTCAAAGCTCAGGTAAATTTCATCTCTTTGGTTCCACCAAAGGTGACCAAAGGACCGTCTCAAAGATGATCATATATTGAACATTCACTATCTGCGGTTAGCAGACGACCATACATTCATTCATTTCGCAGATCTCACCAAGTTGGATGTAGGGATTTATTTTGTGGGAGTGCACGTTATCAATTAAATAAATAAATTATCCTTCTTTACTACACTGGTATTCGGCTTCGGTGTATTAATTGAAACTGAGTTATTATTACCAAAAATATGTTGTTATGACAAATATAACGAAGAATGTTGTACCTATTTTCAATGTCGGGCGGTACTGTACCCTTTCAGTGCACCCTCCACCTACTACAGTTATACCACGAGAGGCGTTTGGAACTATCAGGAAATTAAAAATGGCAGTGCGCTTTCCGGAACTTGTACCCTGATTCTACTGGTAGGAAAGTCCAAGTGCACCCCCCACCATGTGGAAACTGTCCAGATGCAGGAGAAGAAGGTTATGTTGGTGTACTTTATTTATTTTGGTCGGCAAACTGACAAAAAGATCGATCCTAATTACGCAATTAATCATAAAATTCAGGCACTACACAAGAATAGCATAAAATCACAGTACAACACAAAATCTGACCTTGCTATACAACTGGTGTTATCCTGCTGGGAAAAAATTTTGCAGTACCACTCGAAACTAGTGACAGATGCACTCAAACTCTACCCTACGCCTACAAGCTGGCAGGAAAAATGCAGTAGTGTAAGGTACTAACTTTCTTCTTGGAGAGAGAAGTTTGGAAAGTGTATTACCTGTAAGCATAAAGTAGTATCTATCATTGTTTGACGTCAGAGTTCGCTACAGATGCCTATTCAAAAACCAGCCTACAGCCCAGCTAACCAAAGCCAATACAACACACCATAACTGATAGAGAAAAATGTGTCAGAGTTCTAATTCCACGTCGAAATTAGCGTGGAAAAAACCAGCACTTATAATGAACAGGTCATAATGCAGCACATGTGCTGGAGAAAATCGTTGTCCTAAAAGACTGCAAAGGAAGGCGGAAATTGAACGTGCGTTCTCCTCGATGTACAGTCACGAACTGCTGAAAATCGAGACCCTCTCCCTTACCTCCCGCCCTCCCTCCCTCCTTCCATCCACCCACAGAGGACACAGGCTTTTTCAAATAGTCAGCTACTTCGCCGAGCCCCTTGTGGCAGTTTTGGCCACTGTCCGCCCTTTGCTGCTTTTCTGCCATCCCTGTGTGGCCTCACCAGGCCCTCATCCAACCTCCACAGTACGAAGCATGCCTTGAGGCGACGGTCTAGACAACATAAAAGGGAAATTTAGTAGCACAACCCCGCCCATTCTTTTACGGAACGTTTCATCAGCTTAGAGGGTTTGTATACACTTCGAACATGTCAGCTCACACGTAAGAATACAGTTTGGGACTGGGATGACATCGTCCAGACCGAATACGATGATCTGAAAATTGCAGTGCTTAACGCACCCATATTATCACATCCTGATTTATCTCTCGATTTTTGCTTCTCGGCAGATAGTTCATAATCCGGTCTCCCTGAACAATTGTTTAAAAAGTTGTAGTAAATGGAATTCTTACACAGATAAGCATAGTTTTTGCCAGCCGAGACTTAACCAAAGCCGAACGTAACTATTATGTCTCTGAGCTTGCATTATTAGCCATAGTTTGGGCATCTGCTCAGTTTCGTTACTTTCTACAAGGCAAAAACACTAAGGTCCACACCGATCATCGGGCAGTACTGATTCTTACGACAGCTAATCTAAATCACGATCGTTTAAGACTTTTGGCTTTGTTCCTTCAGGAATTCAGTTTCACTGGGATATACATTCCGTGTTCAAATGCACTTTCACGAGCACCTGTTGGTTTAGTCCAGAGTAATGAGGAAGATTGCAAAGCAAATGATTTCAGTTTGTTATATACGCAGAAGTAGCCTTTGAAAAGTTTTTCCTCTTCATTATGCGTTATTGCTCATGAACAAGAGAAAAATCCAATACGGAAAGACGTAAAGGGGAAATGGCAAAACAGATCAAATACTGCGATAAATCACATTCACCTTGCACGTAAGGACATTTTATTCAGACGTAGGTGTCCTGAGAGTCCTATTTGGGCATTGTGCATCCCAGACGAACTCGTCAACGAACTCACTTTGGTACTAAGAAATCTTTTCAGAAATTATGGGGTAGATGTTACTTCAACAATACGGAAAACCGAATTGGTATTGTCTTGGGGAAATGCACAACCACCTACCGTTACGCACAGAACACCACCATTTCCGATCGTTCCTGTGAAACTAAAAGAATTAGCTGCCATTGACATTTTCGGTCCAGTTACAAGATTACAAGATCCAAGCATAGTCATTCATTTGTCTTTGTAGCTGTTGAGCTCACCTCTAAATTTGTCTCACTCACACCTTTACGGAAAGCTACTGCAACATCTGTTTCTATAGCATTCGTAAAGAATTTACTGAAAGAAGTAGAGCATGTTGACAAAGTAATTTCTAATAATGGCCCACAATTTTGATGTAATATATGGCTAAAAGCTTCGAGACGTAGAAAAATTAAACCAGTATTTATATCACGCTTTTTATGTCACCTTGTAACCCTTCGGAACGTATTATGAAAGAATTAGGTAAACTTTGCAGATTATGTTGCTATCGTCAACACAGAAATTGGGATTTACACCTATCGGATTTTCAAAATCTCATTAATGAACTACCGAATGATTCTACAACTTTGCCTACACTCCATGTATTAGAGAATAAACCACCACCAGATCGTATAAAACAGTTAGGAGCCGTCCCTACACAACGACGTTTAAGACACCGTGAAATAATTAATTTACCATTAAAACGTTAAGAAAGCCGCAGAGAAAAGGAAGAAGCTACGTAATCCACGAGTGAACATCAATTGTTTAGAGGTAAGCCAGAAAGTGTTGCTCAGATCGCATCGCGTATCTCATAAAGGAAAGTCTCTAATTAGCAAGTTTTTCTTGGTGTACGAAGGTCCTTTTCGCATATGGCGAATTGCACATCCAACTACTGTGGAACTTGAAATTATACGCACACATAAGTCAAGAGGTCTTCATCATGTATCGAACATCGAAGTGTACAAAGAATAGTACCCTAGAGGGTACTTTGGTAAACATGTGGTGGCGAGCATCGGTGTCCCAGCTGTTGCAGTGCATTTTCTTACTTTATCTTTCAGCACTGTTTGGTAGCCTTCAACTAATCTGTAGATCTGTTAATGTATCTCTTACTGTCACTTTACTTAATAGGAAATTTTAATGAATAGTGATGGTCTATGATTTTTGTTGTGTGAAGTAAAGTACTTCGAATTTGCTAACCATATTCTGACAAGGTGATAATACAATGGAAATAGACCTTTTTTTGTTTTGTTTTTTTTGCATCTATGGTTGCACTATGAGAACATGGAATGGTAAGCCACCTGTGAACAATTTGTATTCAGCTGCTATTATTCTGAGTTTACTGGTGAAGTATCTGATTGATATGTAATATTATTATCTTATTTCATGAGTTTGGAACTTTTCTTTTGAGATCCTGGTATAGCAGTGTAGGCTATAACATAATAATCTTTTTCCATTCAGAAAGATGGCTTGCTCGTATAATTAAGTTTCTTGTGTCTTATGGTAACTTGACATGTACATTTTTGCTTTACTCTTACCAGACAGAATACTTCGTAATTCTTTTGGAAAGTTCGTGAGATGACATTTTCTGTAGGTACATATTTTGTGAAGTAGGTAATGAATTCTAGAGGTGTAGATAACTGCTGACTTTATTTTGAATAAGAAACTGTGAATGAGTGGTTCTGAACTCAGAAAAGTATTATTGATGGGCAGTAGTTTAACCAGGAACATTTCTGATTGATGCGTCGTCTGCTATTTAGGAAGTATCTTTAATGATAATTTCAGAGTCCTGTGCATACCCATGAAGAATCTAGGGAATACTGTGCGATATACATATGGAATGTGGTGAGGAATATTGCTTAAGATTTGATGTGAGGTTTATGATGTTGATATGGTTTATTATGGTGCAACTATGCTGTATTATGGCGCAATAATGGGATTTATGTGAAGTGGATTACGATTCGTAGAATATTATGCTGAATGTTAACGAAATATGTTGTTATGAAGAAGATACCCAAGGGATTAATGAGAAAGCATTTTTTACAGCTATTTATGGAACAAGACAAGGTAAGGAATGTACACTCTTCAACCGAAGCAACCCACAACTGGACTACATACATGGAGGTTCTGTTTGTGCACACTTTGTTCGAAGGTAGAGTCACAGTTATATTTTCAAAAAAGATTTATTTTGTCATAAATGGATTTCTGAGGGGCCATACTACTGAATTTTTGTTGCTACTAACGAGATGTATTATGAAATGTAAGAGCTACTGATTAGGGAAAGAACATGAATTACAGTTTGAGACGTCAAGCATAAATGCTATATACACTGAACAGAAATCACGAAAATTTTAGCAGTATGAAACACCAGCCTTACAGATGACACATTTTCTTTCCACCTATTTGGAGATAAGAGTTCATGTGTGGATAAATCTGTCGGGTAATGAGCAGGAATTGCTTTACAAAAAAAAAAAAAAATTTCTCTAGTGCTGCAGTGTGATGTACGTGTGAAATGAATTTTCTAGCTTTGCGACGTTTTGGAGTGAAATTGTCTCTGAAAAATTTGTATCCCTACTTACTGCTGTTTATAATTACTGCACATTATTTTTTGTATGTGACATGGTCATATTGAATTTTTTTCTATTGCAGAAGTAATAAAAAGCACAGAACTGTATGCATTTGTATGAACTAAACAATATTTTCAGTATGTAGCGAGCGAATTACATTCTAACAATGGGAATGTTGCAGTGGTATGATACGGAGAACTACACATTCAAGAAGCACCCAGTCATGTTAAGGACATTAATCTATGACTTGTATATAAAATTGTGATGCATTTTGACAACGTTTATCTTCTCAGCTTGTAGTATTTTTACTTCTTGATCCACGTTGACCTGCTACATTTTTTAATGCATGCTGCAAATAATTGCGTAAAATAAGTTACTTAAATACCTTAGTGCCTTTTTATTTACACAATTTCATTTCAGATTTTCTCTTATGATTCTGCTGCAGTAGTGATGCAGCGCCGATTCCATCATGTTAGGTTAATGATTGTAAGATGAGGACTTTTTTTCTTGTCATTAACAAATACTGAAGCTCAAGATAAGTTATTTGGTTCATTTTTAGTTAATAAACGGTTTCTTTCACCTACCGTTGAACAGTTTGAGGATAAATCTTTTTTATGTTGCATCTTAGAGTAATTTAGATCATTATTAGTTGCTTTATAAGATGTAAATTTTGAATGGTGTATTTATTTTGCTGCTGTGATTAACTGCATGTGACCATACCATTCTGACTCCCAATGCAGAAAAGTTGACGTTTGACATCCGACAATACTGAGCCTATGATGCTACTTGCTATTTTCTATTCGATGATCAACACATAAACATTACTACGATTTTGAAAAATTGAAATAACCATGTTGTAATAATAAGGAAGTACTTGTGGTAACCACTGACCAAATGCTCCATGACTGTATGTGTAATAAGTTATGAGAACTAAATTGTTTGCCGGCCGGAGTGGCCGTGCGGTTCTAGGCGCTACAGTCTGGTGCCGAGCGACCGCTACGGTCGCAGGTTCGAATCCTGCCTCGGGCATAGATGTGTGTGATGTCCTTAGGTTAGTTAGGTTTAATTAGTTCGAAGTTCTAGGCGACTGATGACCTCAGAAGTTAAGTCGCATAGTGCTCAGAGCCATTTGAACCATTTTTTGAACTAAATTGTTTATGCAGTAATAAGAAATGACAATCTTTACTAACTTATGTTGACTGGAGCTCAAGTCCCTGATAATGTATAAGAATTAATTGCATGCATATTAACATATATTTTTCTTAAATATCCACCATAGAAATTGACTTATATGAACATCGTATTTTGATTGTTTATCTGTAATTTTACTGTGTGTGCGAATGCATCATCAGGCAATGCAAATTTTCTGTTTGTATGATGATTTAAATCACATGTAACTATTATGTATATATCACTTTCGGGATCTACGATTAATTCTAAGGTTTTTTAAATATGTCACGCTTAATGTCTCTGGACAAATCTGTGTATCAAAATGGTTCAAATGGCACTGAGCACTGTGGGACGTTACATCTGAGGTCATCAGTCCCCTAGAACTTAGAACTACTTAAACCTAACTAACCTAAGGACATCACACACATCTACATACTGTAGCAGTCGCGCGGTCCCAGACTGAAGCGCCTTGAACCGCTCGGCCACATTGGCCGGCACTCTGATTATTATTCAGTGATATTAAATGTCACACATTTTGCATGTTCTGGGTCAAAATACGTACGTCATGGTACGCTGTGTACTGTATCATTAGAAAATGAAATTGCATAGAACAAGTTCGTCACCATGTGGCTGGCCTGTACTTCAAGAAACTGGCCCACTTATGTAATTATCTGAGATCATACGTATTTTGAATCATTTGCTGAGTACTGAACTTATGTTCCTATCCACATAATGTGGATATTATATTCAAGTGTATATAAGTTACTTTTATTCATTTATTCACTATAATTCGTTTCTGTTATTGTGTCATATATGAGACTTTCTGTCAATTATGAGAACCTGTTTTCTCAAAGGGATCCAACTTCAGTGCTTTTCTGATCTTCAGGAACTCTTTGATAGTCAACAAGGTATACTTGTGCCTTATACTATATTACTGGTTCTGTACAGTATCTTTATCTGAACATGAAAAGGAGTGACACTAAAATATTTTAGTGTGTTTTTTAGTGGATGTAATGTACGTAAGAAATTCTTGTGTCTGCGTACACCTCAAATGAATATATTAACATTCCACTGTGGATGTCAGTAGACATAGCATGAGTTGTCCCTGAGATCGCTGCACCTAAAACATGTGTTTCTTTACCTGGATTTCTATTGCTAGATGATTTTTACTCTCTTGAAGAACTGCAAATAACAATTTGTTATGTTGTCAAATAAACTGCCACCAATGTCAAGCACATGTGAGTGCTTACCTGCACAATGTACTTGTATATTAATTTTCTCTCTTCTTGCTCTATTTGCAACTCTATGTAATATTTGTATCCAGCCAACTGAAAGACATTTCTTACGCTCTTGAAGAACTACAAATGACATTCTGTAACCCCGTCAAAAGAAGTACTATCAATGTCAGGTGGATATGAGTGCTTATATGCACAAGATGACACTTGTACATTATTTTTCTTGACTACATTGTACAGCTTATCAATTATGTACATAACTTCTATAATCTTATGCTTTTGTTTATGTCTTTTGTAAGACATCTGACGATATTTTTCTCTGTTTGGTTGTACAAGAATTTTGCGTTTGCTCCTGGCCAACATGTTAAGCACCCCACAAAATTCTTAAAAGTGAGGGTGGAGTTTATGGAAGGTGGACGTTAATATTTCTTTGGAAAGTTGGCCACAAGTTCTGTTGTGGTGTGCGTACACAAACTCGGAGTCTGAGATATTATTATCGCGAGTAGTAGCGAGCGAACAGTTGTTGAGAGGCGTTGGAAGACGTCAGACGCAGCGTGCGGTGGAGAGAGGACGCAGCTTGTCGTGACCATACTAGTAGTGCCGGAGAAGACTTTGGTATTAGCTCAGTATTTTTGGTAATTTACCTTTCTGCTGCACGTCGTTGTTACTTGCTTGTGCACTTGAGGGATTTTGTCAGGTTTGTGTTTGCATACATTGAGCGTAATATTCGTATCTTTGGTGTGGCCAGGGACGTGATTATTGACTACAGACAATGTGGAATAATTTAAGTGTTGCTACTCATATTGTTGAAGAAATGCAAAGGTTTGTGTAAAGTCTACCTGTATTTAAATAATCAATTTTGTGAATGTAGTAAATTAAAAGTTTATGGTTTCTTTCACTTTAACACCGGTTAAGGCTTGTTGACCAAACCCCTTCTGATCAATCAATTTCTGTATAAAAATGTGGCAGTAGTGGTATCAGTAGTTGTGACCACGCATTGCACTCTCCATGGATCGCAGTATTCCTTTTAATTATTTTAGCATGTCGTTGGTCATGCAGTTGCAGCTGCAAGACGAGGTAAAATGTCTGTTGCTTATAGGAACATTGCAGTATAGTTTTTCGGAGAAGTTAAAGAATATTTTAAAACTCGCAGTCAGATAATAGAGAACTGCTTTTTCATGCTTTGTAGGAAGAGTAATTAATTTCTGTTTTTCCCGTCATTCATAATACTAATATTATCAAAGGTGGTACATCATATATTTTTGTACGTCTTTTACATAAATGCGAACAACTTTCATCTTTCAGTGCTGTGTCAAATTCTTCTCGCTGTAGCTTGTCTCTCACCTCCTCTTCATCTACATCTTCTTCTATTTCTATAACATTGTGTGCAAGTATATCAAGCACGTATAGTACCACTATATAATTTTACCACCTTTCAGCTATCCCTTATTTTCTTAAGACTGGTTTCCCATCTGAGCTCTTGATATTCATGCAGCTTCTTCTCTTTCCTCCACAGAACTCTTTAATGTTGCTGTAGGCTGCGTGTATCTTCCCTAGTGAAGCGTTTACATTTGTCCTGTACCCATTCCTGCTGAGCAATTTTGCATCTCCCACCAATCTCTTTTCTTAGACGTTTGTATTCCCTTACGCTTACTTGATTTACTCCACCTCGTTCTATCAATTAAATACAATGTCTCCTGTGTTATGCAAGGATTTCAAGTACGCCTTGGCTTTTTAACTATTTGATTCTCTGCTGGCTTCCACCTCTCAAAGGCTCCAATTTGTCTTCTACTGTATTCCATTCTACTATTCTAGTCAACCGTTGCCGAATGCTCCCTTTGGTACTACCAAGGAGCTCTGGTTTTTTCAACTCATCCAGGTCCCATTTACTTAATTTCCTACATTTTCGTAATTTCCTACCCTTTCGTAATTTTCTCACTTTTAATCTACAGTTCATAACCGATAAATTCTGATCGATTCTGCATCTTCCCCTGGAAATATCTTACAATTTAAAATCTGGTTCAGAAATCTCTGTCTTACCATTATATAATCAATCTGAAACATTCCAGTGTCTCTGCGTATGTTGTTGTTGTGGTCTTCAGTCCTGAGACTGGTTTGCTGCAGTTCTCCATGCTACTCTATCCTGTGCAAGCTTCTTCATCTCCCAGTGCTTACTGCAACCTACATCCTTCTGAATCTGCTTGGTCCCTTCTTCTTGTCAAGTCTCTGGGTATACAATTTTCTTTCATGGTTCTTAAACAAAGTGTTGGCAACGATTAAATTATGCTCTGCTCAAAATACTATCAGGTAGCTTCCTCTTCCATTCCTTTCCTTCAGTCCATATTCACTATTTTTTCTTCTCTTTTTTTCCTTCTATTGAATTCGAAATCCCGATTACAAAAAAATTTTCATCTTCTCTAAAAAATGGTTCAAATGGCTCTGAGCACTATGGGACTCAACCGCTGTGGTCATAAGTCCCCTAGAACTTAGAACTACTTAAACCTAACTAACCTAAGGACATCACACACATCCATGCCCGAGGCAGGATTCGAACCTGCGACCGTAGCGGTCGTGCGGTTCCAGACTGTAGCGCCTTTAACCGCTCGGCCACTCCGGCCGGCCATCTTCTCTAACTACCTGAATAATTTCTTTTATCTCTTCATACATTTCTTCAGTCTCTTCAACATCTGCGTAGCTAGTTAACAAATTAACTTGTGCTACTGCGGTAAGTGTGGGTTTCGTGACTATCTTAGCTACGATAATGCGATCACTATACTGTTCATAGTAGCTTACCTCCATTCCGCTTTTCTTATGCATTATTAAACTCACACCTGTATTATCCCTAATTGATTTCGTAGTTATAACTCTGTATTCATCTAACCGGAAGTCCTGTTCCTACTGCCACCGAACTTCACTAATTCCCATGTTATCTAGCTTCAACCTAATCGTTTCCATTTTTAAATTTTCTAGTCTATCCGCGCGGTTAAGGTATCTAACATTCCATGCTCCGATCCGTAGACCGCTAATTTGTTTCTCCTCTTGACATACTCCTGAGTAGTATTTGCCTAGAGATCCGAATGGTGGACTATTTTACACAGGGAATATGGTCTACGAGTAGCGCCTTTGATTAGTCATCAAATCGTCTTTGGTCCCAGGCTCGTATAATCAGAATTGGCGATCCAAGACTTCCAGCATAAGACGTCACTCTCTTTCAGCCAACAACCTTCTCATAGAGATCGGAGGAGCGGACAAAGGTCCAGGGCACTTTCTTCCCCTTGGGAAGGCGGAAGAATCAGCAATGATCAACTGCATCAAGATACAGAAGGCAATGGAAATCATTTCGTTAAAGAGACATAATATGCTTCCACTCGGATCTCGGGGAGAGGACTGCCAAGGGGTAGGAGACCATGAGAAAATCACTGAATACTTAACAAAAGGATAACGTTCTACGAGTCAGTGGGTTGAATTTCAGAAGTATTAAGTGGTAGGGAAGCTAGAAAATCTGAAAAGACAAATGCTAAGGCTCAACCTATGTCAATTAATTCAAGTAGAAGAAATACGAGGATTTCTGGCCAGACGAGTGTCAGATATCAACGGCAGCACAAAATGGTATGACGGGTGTAGGATTCGTTATGAATAGGAAGGTAGGACAGAGAGTGAGGTACTGTGAAGAATTCAGTAATATGGTTGTTCTCATCAGAATCCACAGCAAATCATCAATGACAACGATAGTTCAGATATATATGCCGAAGCCGGCCTCTGTGGCCGAGCGGTTCTGGGCGCTTCAGTCCGGAACCGCGCGATTGCTATGGTCGCAGATTCGAATCCTGCCTCGGGCATGGATGTATGTGATGTCCTTAGGTTAGTTAGGTTTAAGTAATTCTAAGTTCTAGAGGACTGACGACCTCAGATGTTAAGTCCTATAGTGCTCAAAGCCATTTGAACCATTTGTATATGCCGACGTTGCTGTCAGAGAATAAGAAACAGAGAAAGTATATGAGGATATTGAACGAGTAATTTATTACATAAGGAGAGATGAAAATCTATTAGTCGTGGGGGACTGGAATGCGTTTATAGGGGAAGGAATAAAAGGAACGGTTATGGGAGAATATGAGCTTGGTAGAAGGAATGAGAGAGGAGAAAGTCTAACTGAGTTGTGCAATAAATTTCAGCTGATAATAGACAATACTCCGTTTGAGAATCACAAGAGGAGGAGACGCACTTGAAAAAGACCAGGAGATACGGGAAGATTTTACTTGGGTTACATCATGGTCAGGAAGAGATTTCTAAACCAGATATTGGATTGTAAAGCGTACCCAGGATCAAATCTAGGCTCAGATTACAATTTGGTATATTGAAGTACAAGTGGTTGGTTAGAAAGAAGAAATGAAGAGGGATCCTTGAAATTCTCTGAGGCTACAGATACTACGAAAAGCAGGTCAGTTGACGAGGAATGGACATCTCTAAAAAGGGCAATCGCGGAACTTAGAACGAAAAACATAGGTACAAAGAAGGGAAGTACGAAGAAATCGTGGGTAAAAGAAGTACTTCAGTTGACTGATGAGAGAAGCAAGTATAAAAATGTTCCAAAAATTGAGAAAATCAGAAATACAAGTCGCTTAGGAAGTGCAGGAAAGCTAAGGTAAAATGGCTACATGCAAAATGTGAAGAAATCGAAAAAGAAAAGATTGTCGTAATGACTGACACTGAAGACAGAAAAGCTGAAACAATCTTCCGTGAAATTAAAAGCAAGGGTGGTAACATTAAGAGTGTAACAGGACTTCCACTAAAATGCAGAGAGGAGAGTAGACGGGCGGAAAGAGTAAATTGAAGGTCTCTACGAGAGCGAGATTTGTCCGATGGCGTGATAGAAGAAGGAAAAAGGAAACGATAGAGAGATAGATGATCCAGTCTTACAATTTAAAAGAGCTTTCGAAGACTTAAGATCAGATAACGCAGAAGTGATAGATAGTATTCCATGAGAATTTCTAAGGTCCTTGGGGGAAGTGGCAACAAATGAATACTCACGTCGTTGTGGCGATATGCCATCTGCCTTTCAGGAAAGCATGATCCAAACAATTCCGAAAACTGGAAGAGCCGACAAGTGCGAGAATCATCGCACAATCAGCGTAACAGTTCATGCATCCAAGTTGCTAACAAAAACAATATACAGTAGAATGGAAAAGAAAATCGTGGATGTGTTACATGACGATTAGTTCAGTTTTAGGCAAGGTAAAGGCACCAGAGAAGCAATTCTGACATTTCGGATGATAATGGAAGCAACGCTAAGGAAATATCAAGACACGTTCATAGGATTTGTCGACCTGCAAAAAGCGTTCGACACTGTAAAATGGGGCAAGATATTCGAAATTTTAAAACAATAGGGGTAAGATGTAGGGAAAGGCGGACAATATGCAACAAGTACAGAAGCTAGGAGGAAATAATAAGAGGGGAAGACCAATAACGAAATGCTCGGATTAAAGAGGGTGTAAGACAGTGATGTAGTCTTTCCCCACTATCATACAATCTATATAGCGAAGAAGCAATGACGGAAATAAAGGAAAGGGTTAAGAGTGGAATTAAAATTAAAGGTGAAAGGATATCAGTGATAACATTTAGTTACGACATTGTGATCTTCAGTGAAAGTGAAGAAAAATTATAGGATCTATTGAATGAAATGAACCGTCTAATGAGTACAGAATGTAGTCTGAGAGTAAATGGAAGAAAGACGAAGGTAATTTGAAGAAGCAGAAATGAAAACGAGGAGAAATTTAACATCAGGATTGATGGTCACGAAGCAGATGCAGTTAAGGAATCCTGCTACCTAGGCAGCAAAATAACCCATGACGGACGGAGCAAGCAGACTAGCACTTGCAAAAAGGGCATTCTGGTCAAGAGATATAGCCTAGTGTCAAACATAGTCCGTAATTTGGGTAGGAAATTTCTGAGAATGGACGTTTGCAGTACATCGTTACCTGGTAATGAAACATGGATTGCGGGAAAACCGGGACAGAAAAGAATCAAAGCGGTTGCGATGTGATGCTACAAAACATAGGTACAAAGAAGGGAAGTACGAAGAAGTCGTCGGTAAAAGAAGTACTTCAGTTGATTGATGAGAGAAGCAAGTATAAAAATGTTCCAAAAATTGAGAAAAGCAGAAATACAATAAATACAATAAATCGACTGGTAAGGTAAGGTAAGCCGGCCGCTGTGGCAGAGCGGCTCTAGGCTCTTCAGTCCAGAACCACGCTGCCGCTACGGTCGCAGGTTCGAATCCTGCCTCGGGCATGGATGTGTGTGATGTACTTAGGTTAAGTTTAGGTAGTTCTAAGCCTAAGGGACTAATGATCTCACATGTTGAGTCCCATAGTGCTTAGAACCATCTGAACCGTTTTTTAAGGTAAGGTAATGAATGAGGAGGTTCACCGCAGAATCGACAAGGAAAGGAATAAATAGAAAACACAGACAAGATGAAGGGAAAGGACGGTAGGACATCTGTTGAGACATCGTGGAATAAATTTCCGTGGTAGTAGAGGGAGCTGCAGAGGGTAACGTCTGTAGAGGAAGACAGAGACTGGAGTACATCCAGCGAGTAATTGAAGACATACGTAGGTTACAAGTGCTGCCCTGAGGTGAAGAGGTTGACACAGGTATTCGTGGCGGGCTGCATCAAACCAGTCAGAAGGTTGATGGAAAAAAAAGTTACTCACAGGGATGCCATAATCATGTAACCATACAGTAGAGCCGCCTGCCCTCCGGAAAAATTACAGCTGTAGTTTTCCCTTACTCTCAACCGTTAATTAAAACATAGATAAAGATACACCTTTAACTCTCTTGATACATTGTGTAGACAACGTCCAGTTTCACTTTCGTAATCCTATGTCCAAACGGAAACGTTTGATATATTTTACATCGCAATAACACTCTCTTTGATTTTTGTTTTGGTATATTTCCAGAGATTTTTGTTTTTGAATATTTTTAGTCCTTGTAGACCCTCTTTCAGGCCGATACAAGCAATTTGTTATCAACACCATTTGCATGGGAACAGCCGTATATGTATTTAGATGAACTGAAAATCTGTGTTACTGGCCATCAGCATAGCTTACAACTACATGAGACGTAATTTGTTAAGTAAGACACATCATAATTCTGAGGTTCAGCTTATTTCACCCCATGGGAAAACGTCACAAGCCACCAGAATAAAGGAGGCAGCCTCAGTTGAAGATTCTCACTTGTGGGGAGTCTTAGCATATCGACAGGTGTAGCAGACACTTTGATAGCTATAGATGTGCATAATTTTCTGGTGGCGCTGTGTTGTGTTTGCGTCTTGTGAAGGTGGCCACACTGATGCAGCTGATAGTTCAGTGATTCTCACTTGTTCCGTTGTTTACCCCAGAGAGTCGAATAAACAACATAACAAAGTTTTTGTTCGTTACTTGTTAAGATAAAAGGTACGTCAAACAAAACTTGGACAACCAATGGCACATGATAAAAATGTCCACAGGTATGGTGGACCCGGGCTTCTACATTATTAGTGAGTGATATTCATATCGGATCTCCAGCCGGACCATAACGTCTTTTTGACACAACATTTCGGCTGTCCGCCTGGCCCACACCGCACTAACTCGCCGGAACCGAAGTGACACCGCACATGCGGCTCCTTTATACACCGCCTGCAGGTCAACTGCGCGTGTGCGAACGTAACTGCTCGGTAGCGCAAAACACAACAGCGCACCGGTAGTCAAAACTCGCCGCACCGATATATCGATATCAAACACTGTTGACACTTTTTGATGACCAAAGCAAAGACCGTTGTTTTCTAATGTCAAACAAAACAGGGTTCCAACTATTACTTAAAGGATACCCCTTACCTCTGTCTATCTCTGTTTTGATGTGTTTTTACCAGAGTTCCTCTTGAATATTCTATGTAGTTAACCAGTGAAAAATTGGACGAAGGAACAGCTAAGCTGAGCCGACACGTGTGACGCAGATGTATTTTTTTTATTTAATGACAAGTACTTTGAACAAACTGACGGAGTGGCTATGGGGAGGCCATTATTCGTGTAACCTCCCCCTTCCTAATCGGACTACTGGATTGCGATATAACTGACCGTGATCGCATATGCGTAATGAAATTTTACAGTGAGTAAGGCCATCGCTACCGAAGGAAAATAACGCCGGTTGGTTGGAAGAAGGTGTCCAATAGATTCTACTGAAGGAAGAATCTATTTTAAACTTAGGCTAAATACTAATGACAATTTCGAAATGAGCGGAGTATAGTGCAATCGCTCACCGACCGCACCACGTAATATTTACCACAAAATCACTGATAACACAAAGAAAACATTGATTAGCGAAAAAGAAGGATAATTAAATGGTCGACAGCCCGCTAGGGCAATGAATTTCCAGAATCTTGAGAAAGGTAATGGCAAAGAAATTTAAGCAAATCACTGGCGTGGCAACAGAAGGTTGTCACGATTTTCGACAGCACAACAGTTCACGAGAAAGTAAATGAATCAGAAAGCACTGAGTTTGCAGTTACTTATTCTGAAATACTAAATATTGAAAGTAACAAATGGAAGTACTGGTTAAATGAAAAACTGGCTTAACTTAAACACTGTCATGTAAAAAATTACTTTCAGTAACCTCAGTGCAACGTAACGAAAAATTTAGAAAAAGGCAAGTTACCAGTATTGAAGGACTGAACTGAATTTACTTTAAGCAAATGAGCAATTGGTTTTACTTTTAAATAACAACACAAAATACATACCAAGTTAGCAGAAGTCACTCGATAAGCTAAATACAAAATTAATGAAATTGCGCACTCATATTTTGTGCTGTATCTTTAGTTATTAGTTTTCCCAGTGAAATTTTACTTTACTTTAAATAGCCTCTGTTACACATTACAAAAATGAACAGTTACTGTGGCAGAAAGTTTAAACTGAAACTGCAGTTCAGCGAACATATTAACTCGCAGTAAATAGTTAACCACTTTTCATATTCTTGCGACACTCGGTGACTGCGTGAAAAGGGAAGGGCCTCTGCTTGGTAATAATATCTGACGACAATGACAACACAGGTGAGCCACAAATTTTAACTATTGCAAATTATTATTCAAGCTATTCATACTTCGTGGAAGAAATGTTGCTGGGAATTGCATTTATAATTTTTCGCTTAACAGTCTTACGATGTTGCAGCAGTGTGGACGACAATGCTAAACTGCCGTTGTTGTTTCTGCTGCTGTTCGATGAGAACCCAGAGTCGTCTCCAGAGCCACGGGTAATTATGGGACAGGCAGAAGTTGGAACTGCAGCTTTCTCCGCATGTACATTCCTGCCATGCACTCAACACTCGCGGATTAACAAATCAGGAGCGTCTACACTGACGCGAGCATAGCTGCACAAAGCTGCTGTGGGAGCGCCCAACAAACACTTCCGCACTCTTTCATGACTCAAGCTGCTCTGCCTACTCTCTGCGCGCAACGCCACAGAGACTCCCATACGCAAAGATAGACAACGGCACAGCTTCTACCTTTGTCGTTACATGTAAATAAAGTTCCCTTGGCTATTACTCAGTAATTTACAATATTTTCATTATAATTACAAACAATTATATACAGTCAAAAATAAATACACTAGTACATCGATTGTGTATTAAACATGGTTTCTGTAATACAGCTTACAGCTTCAGAATCAAAAGCACAGTGCAAGTTATCAACGGATATTAAACGGAGAAAACTTTGGTTTTCCAGAAGGTATTTTATCTGCTTTTTCGGCATTACAGTCACCGGTTTCGTTTACGAAAGATTTTGAGGACACGGCACTGAAAATGACTTTCTTAAAACCAGCTTGTTTTTGGAGATACGTCGACGATACATTTATGGTATGGCCACGAGTGAGAGCTGCTCTGGATAGTTTCCTAGCTCAATTTGATTGTCTGCGTCCCAATATTAAGTTCGCGATAGAAGTTGAAAAGGAGGGAAAACTTCCGTTTTTAGATGTCTTATCTACAGTATGGATGATGGGACGTTGAGACCCAATGTTTATCGAAAGCCCACGCATACGGTCCGATATCTTCATGCATCAAGTTGTCAGCCACCGTACCAACGCAAAGGGCCTCTACGTACATTGGTAAAAAGATCTAATGCCATTTCAGATGCAAATAGATAGACCCAAGAACGGGATTATTTAAATGCAATGTTCAAGCAGAGCAGTTATACCGGCAATCAGATCTGTCGTGCCCTTCAGATTGGACTTTCGCAGGAACCAATAGACGATACAATCAAATCGCTGGCGTTCCTACCTTTCGCGGAAAACACATATTCAAAAATAGGAAGAATTTTGAAGAGATCTGATGTTAAAAATGGATTCCGCCTGCCATCTACGATCAGGGCGCTGTTTGGTTCGGTGAAGCGTGATCTGGGTTTCAGGAAGCCGGGTGTCTACAAAACTCTCTGCCTTTGCAGGAAAGCCTATATTGGATAAACGATTCGTACGGTCCAGGATCGATGCGAGGAGCACCATCGACATACGCGTTTCTTTCAGCCAGAATACTCTGCGGTTGTGGAACATTGGCTAACTGAAGGACATAAAATGTTGTATGATAAGACACAAGTGGTTGCCCCTGCATAGAGTTACTGGGACTATGTAGTGGAAGAAGTTACTGAAATCCGGCTATCTGACAATATTATAAACAGAGGTGAGGGGTATCCTTTAAGTAAGAGTTGGAACTTTGTTTTGTTTGACATTAAAAAACTACGGTCCTTGTTTTGGTCATTAAAGGTGTCAACAATGTCTGATATCGATTTATCGCTTCCGCGAATTCGCGAGTTTACGCCTCCGTGCGCTGTCTTGCTTTACGCTATAGGGCAGTTACGTTTGCGCACGCGCGATGGACCTGTCGGTAGTGTATAGAGGAGCCGCCACTGCGGTTTTATTTCAGTTCTGGCAAGTTAGTGCGAGGATTTACTCACCTGAGGATGGCGCCCAGGTGAACCTCCCAAATATTGTGTCAAGATGATGTTTTGTTCCGGCTGGAGACCCGATATGAATATCATCATTTACTACGCTGGAAAAGTTTACGGAGCCACATTATTAGTGAGTGCTCGTATTAATGACATATCACACAAACAGTGATTGATCTGAAGTTGTATAAAGTCGTTTGTGTATGCAACTACAGTAAAAATTGTATGGTAGGGTACTATACCTCCTAGTCTGCGAAATTCCACAACAAACAGGAATTTTTAAGAGTGCAGCAAAATTGCACTCGCCATTGTAATACCTGCACAGAGACTGGAAATAATCACTTTCAACATTTTTATGACTTCACTCCCTTAAATGCTATAATCCCCATTTGCGGATTTGTCTTTGTAAGTGAAATTTTGTTTTTGTAATTACGTTGGCAGCAGTGGTTCCTATTTTGCATTGTTTTGTAGACCTATGTCAAGCTTGTGCATTGATTGTTAGTCAGTTGATTGTTAGTCAGTTGTTGTTAAAAGAGTGTACTGCATAGTATTATTTGTATGAAGAAGAAAAGTTTTTCGGTGTTACAAAAGTTGAACATTTTCAAAAAATATAAGCTACATTATTACGTAAGTAATTTCGAGCGCCTTTAAATGGCGTGTCCTGTAATGGTTTTAGAAAATATTTATCGGTTGTTTATTTTCAAGCCTTATTTTATTTTCTAATGAGGACTTTCTGAATTTCAATACCCGTTTGGGGCTCTTGGTAGGTTCCGCCTAAAACAACATTTTGTTTTTCTTTTATCCCAGGGCACAATGAGTCGCTATAAAGCACTTTCTATAGAAGAAATTGACGACATTGTAAAATACCCCAATTTCATGGCTTCTTCTTATGATGAGGGTGAAGTGAATCAGGCCACTGACACTGGTGAGCTCCCTACAGATCAAGTAGACGAGATGTCTGACTGTGATGGTATTAACGAAAACATATTGGAAGATATTCTTCCAGCCGATGTGTCAGGTACCTTGGGAGTTCATGCCAATAAACCGAGCAACAGTCACGGTTTTGATCCAAAATTTCTTAAGTGTACTGCTCTTCAAAAAATGGTTCAAATGGCTCTAAGCGCTATGGGACTTAACATCTGAGGTCATCAGTCCCCTAGACTTACAACTACTTAAACCTAACTAACCTAAGGACTTCACACACATCCATGCCCAAGGCAGGATTCGAACCTGCGACCGTAGCAGCAGCGCGGTTCCGGACAAAAGCGGCCAGAACCACTCGTGTTGGAATGAAGGTGATGATCTTCTTATGAAGTGTGTACGACAGTGCATGAGCCGCATGAACTATCTGGTAATCAAGCGCCAGCTTCACTTCAATGATAAACCACATCTGAACGAAGTCCCAGCTGGCGAAAGGGATAGCCGTTTCAGAATTCTTCCTCTTTTGGTCTTGCTGAATTATAATTTTATGATAATTCAAGTTTTTTTCTAATCTGCAGAGCGCTGATGGGGAAATATTTCGATATTATGGATACCGATATGAGAAACAACCCATTCGCGAGAAAGCAGTGAAATTCAGATTCAGAAAGTCGGGCATGTACCGTTCCCGTTCCCAGTGCCTCACGAATGAAAATATTCCATCACTCCAATTCGTAAGGATGGTGACGAGGTCATATCGTGCTCAACTACCCAACGCTTCTAATGCAGAAATGCCAGAACGTCCATCACACCACTTCACGTGTTCGAACCGAACTCGGGATTTCTCGAATTGGTAACGCGACAGAACGCACGACATTGGGAATTGAAAGAAAATATGGAATTTTCAATAGAAATGCTAGGAAGCACTGCCTTGTGTGCTATGGGGACTCCATACTGAATGCTTTGTTGTCTGACACAAAAAAAATGAAAGTAAATGTAAAAAGAGAGGGACATGTGATGCGATCCCCATTTGGGATCGACTAAAATGTAGCGATTATTTCGAGTTTCCTTTTTTAATTTACATTCCTTTTCCCAGTCTCTATGTCAATAAGGCAACTGAGATATAAATGCAGAATGAAGAAAAAAATATTGGGAGTTAATGGGTTAAGATGCAGCTGTGAGACGTAAGTTCATTACGTCCATCATATTCATTCCCGAACTTTATTTCTTTATACCAAACACTCGGTTTTGATCTTCTGCCGTTTGTGTAGTTTTGGCCTTCAACGTTTCGGACACCGTGTATTCCCCGAATGGCTACATTTTACTTCACGCAAGTGATAAATCAATCCACTTTTGCAATAAAATCTCTCACATGTGTACAGATCTGTCGTATCAGATCGACGCTGTGAATGCTGCAAAACGACAAAAAGCAATTGAAAAGTGCAGGCAAACAATGAAAACTTTATAAGCCATGTTTTTGATACAGAAATCGTGTAATGCACGGATTAAAAAGTGAAACGCTTTTGCTTTATTGGAGCGGTACGCTTGTGCCCGTATTAAAACTCCGGGGAGCACGCCACAGAGACGGAAATGAACCGCAGCAATCGGCTGCCTGTTGGAGGCGCTTTTTATGTGTGTGACGGACCAGGCTGAATGCCGTGGCCGATGTTGTTTATACGCTCAATATTCAAAATCTTGAAAAAATTTTATACTGCTACCAGTGGCCCCACAAAAGACGCACACACGTGGCCGAAAATTAAGGACTCAATGCCGGATGCTCTAAAATGTTACTCATACTGAGTTTATGACAAATCAGATATCACCTCCCACTCACAAAAAAGTCGTTTATAAATTCAGTTCTAAATATTTGTCCCCTTAATAACGTAGCTGTGTTTTGTACGTTTCCTGTCAGTTAGCAAAGAAGGCTCAAATGTATACAGATGAGACTCTGTGAACCATTAGGGTCTGAAGAACACCGTCATGACTTTGAGACTACAGCATCTACGCATGCTCCTGACCTGTTTATCTAATGGTGAACCTGTTTTATATAATCTGTAGGACCACACTGTATGCGTGAACATTCACGAAAAGCAGTCTCGCCAGTTATCAGATATTCATTTCAATATGGGCCTAAAGCACAAAGTACAGTTTTGTTGCTCTGTGCTGATCTGTTGTTACCTGGGTCTGGAGACATAATTTAGTGCCTACATCAGCTAAGCAGTAGTTGTACGCTATAATCAGAGGTACAGCCAATCGACAGTTTTATCTGAGCCTCAAGACACAGAATGTATTTAATAAAAATGATGATAACCAACACCATCAAGTATCGTAATAGATTATAATCGTGTTTGTCATGCATTTAGTCTCTGTTCTTTGTATTTTCATTCTAATTTCACATTTAATTACAAACTTAACAAATGTCGATAGACACTATGTCACTAGTCTATGTATGGAAACCTTATGAAGATGAAGTACACTGACGAAAAAACAAAAATCGCATCACGGAGAAGGAATAGTGCGATATAAACGAAAGTCGGTAGGCGTGTTTCTACGTCGGCAAGATGATGTCTACTAAAATTTCTCTCTTGTCGCGGAAGAGTGTCTCTTGTAGCGCTACTAATGACCATTCCACTCTCAAACAGAGCGAGGGAAAAGCGAACAGCGAAGTCTTTGCGTGCGTACTCTGATTTCTCTTATTTTATTACGACGATCATTCCTCCCTGTGTAGGTGAACCCCAAAAACATATTTTTGCATTCGGAGGAGAGCGTTTGTGGTTGAAATTTCATAAGAAAATCCAACCGCAACGAAGAACGTCTTTGTTTTAATGTTTGACACTCCACTTCGCGTATCCGACCCGTGGCACTCTCTCCCCTATTTTGTGATAATTCAAAACGACCTGACCCTCTTTGAACTTTTTCGATGCCTTCTGTTAATCCCATGTAAAACGGATGTCACAACGTGCAGCAATACTGCAGAAGAGGACGGACAAGTGTGGTGAAGGCAGTCCCTTTAGTACTCGTAGACTTATTGCTTTTTCTAAGTGTTTTGCCAATAAATCGCAGTCTTTGGTTCGCTTTCCCCACAACATTATCTACGCGATCGTTACAGTGTACGCGTAATTGTAATCCCTAAGTGTTTAGTTGACTTCATAGCCTTTAGATATGGGCGATTTGTCGTGTAACCGAAATTTTACGTATTCCTTTTTTGTACACTTGTGGATCACTACATACTTTTCATTATTTAGTGTCACCTGGCAATTATCTTCTACAATGAAACAACAAATTAGAGATAATGTAAATAACATTTTCTCTCAGTGTTTCACACTAGACCAAATTCGATCTTACAGAAGGTAGTTTACCATGCTAATTACAGCAGTCACATTCGTAGGAACCGCTCGAATGTGCGACCATTAGCCTGTATACACAGACTTGGATCACTGATTGTAGTGCCCGTCTGAACATTCCTTGAATGTCCGCAATGTCCAGTAGCAATGGCAGTGCTAGCGACGAGGTCTTCTTCTGTCCCATAACGGTTTCATACACCAGCTGCTTCATATACCCACAGGGTAAGAAATCCAGGCTGGCCGTTGTGGCTGAGAGGTTCTAGGCGCTTCAGTCTGGAACCGTGCGACCACTACGGTCGCAGATTAGAATCCTGCCTCGGGCATGGATGTGTGTAATGTCCATAGGTTAGTTAGGTTTAAGTAGTTCTAAGTTCTAGGGGACTGATGATGACCTCAGATGTTAAGTCCCATAGTGCTCAGAGCCATTTGAACCAACCAGGCAACGCCACGTAGAAGACAAGTTGGGGATGGGCCAGGCCGCAGGGCCACCTCGGCCGATGCGATTCCCGAAGGTGGCCCTCAAATGGTTCCTCACAACAATGCTGAAATAGGTTAGCGCCCCATCGTGCTGGAAGTACATACTTTGTCCATCAGTCAGAGGTACATCTTCTATCGGCTCTGGAACACATGCTCCACGAAGATGCGATATCCCCGTCCGTTGACGTGGATTATCACCGAGAATGCTGGCCCACACATTAACACGGAATCGCTGTTGATGAGCACATGGTCGAATACCTTGTGGATTCAAATGTGCCCGAAGAGGCGAATTGTGGACATTTCTGTCAGTACACATTTCCAGCCACCGACACCGACACAACAGCTTGCATCAGCACCAATAACAAAACGTTCCCTAACATTACAAGGTGACTCCAGAGACCATATGCTCCCTGTCGAAATACATTTGTTTTGATGTTCCCTACCTCCTGCAATAATGTGAACGAACAGTCTCAGGAGACCCGGTATACATTAGTTTGTTTTGAAGTGAATTGTCAGATAACCTTCTGGCTATAGCTAGTGTCCATAAATTTAAACATTAGCCCGTAGTACGAGAGAAAAACTTTGTGTTCGAATAATTTCAGTTAAAGCTGAAAGCCACAATCTCTAAAAAGCCAACGGTAGTTCTGTGCGTACTTTTGTTTTCTGTCAGGAGGGCAGTAGTGATACTAGTGACAAGTGGATGTTTCATTCTGTTTATTTCCTTGCACGAGTGACTTGCAGGTCGGAATGCCACTTGCACTAAAGGAATCGTGATTGAAATCATTTTCTGATGTTCAGTAGAACAAAATATTTGGTGAATCTCTGAGATCTATCCTAGAGAGATGAATATGGATCTGCCGTGTAGGAGATCTACCGTTTTCGACCTGTCGAGGAAAAGGCTTTGCTTTCAGTGAGATTTATTTTGTGTGTTATTGTGATCTTTATCCGAAGACTGGTGTGATTAAGCGCTTCATGTTAGTCCATGCTGTGCAAGACTCCCATCTCTCTATAATTACTGTACACACACAATTCTTTGTCTGGCGCTATTACTTTTACTCTCCACACGACCTCCATTAGGTACCTGACGATTGCTTGATGCTTCAGGACGAGTCCTATCAACCGATCGCTCCTTTTAGTCAATTTGTAGTGTGTTTCCCTTCTCCGTAATTCGATTCGGTTCCTCCTCATTAGTTATTCCATCTACCCATTCAGACATCGACATTCTCCTGTAACACTGTATTTCAAAACCTTCTATTCCTTTGTTAACTGAACTATTTCTCGTCCATGTTGGATCGTATCTGTTAACAGTGAGTAAGCCATCGTGGCAGGACGGCCTGAACGACTTGCATCTGTTACTGAGAGGGGGGGGGGGGGGGGGATGGGGGGCTGTATGAAAGAGAATTATTCCTGAAATGGAAAATTGACTGGAACGCTGTCTTTCATTTGAATAAAAGGTTTGCACGACGGAACTGTCAAAGAAACATGTCCTTCATGTATAAGTATGGCTGACGACCCTGGTTAATCCATACTCAACGAGTGACATAGGTTACTAACTACCAAAAAGGAAGCCAGAGGAATTTATTTAGTGCCCATTCATTTCACAAAGACTTTGTTATGTTTAGTTTTTCCCTAAGTCCGTAGACACATGTGTAAAAGCAAAACGTAACAAACGTCTTCATTGAAAATTAACAAAACGCACACGTAGCATTAAACTGTCTCAGTTATACTAATACAAATGTGATTGGCCCGCTAGGTGCTGCGAAACCTAGTACAAAAGAGATGTTACTTCCAAAGATCACAACTGAATTGACTCGAAACGATCTGGCAGCAATAATTGCTTTACCCATCGAACAAGGACAGGTAGCGTTCAGGCTCGCGATGAAACTAATACGTGCATTTTGTAAGTTAACGAGCACAATATAAAAAAATGTAACGTATTGTGCACAAGCAGGCAGAAAAACTAATTATAGCGTTGTATGATTACACTACTGCGGAACAACCACTGGAAGCAGTCATATCCATAAAATTTAGGTGTATGCGTACAGAGCGATTTAAAGTCGAATGAGCACATAAAACTACGAGGGTGAGTCAAATTAAAACCATAAATTTGTAATAACAAATCGAAATTTCGCGCCGTTATCCTGTAAGTTGGTAAGCGTGCTATAAACAGCGTGCAGAATGGCCTGTAGGTGGCATCATAGTGCAGATGCACACATACCGTCGCAGTATCAGTATAAAGATGGCCGCCCCACTTGCGACTTCCACCAGGGAAGAACAGCGTTCTGTTATTCGGTTTTAGCGTAGTGAAGGTGTGAAACCTATTGAAAGACATCGACGAATGAAGGTTCAGTACGGTGATGCATGTTTGACACAGCAGCAGGTCTACAAATGGAGTAGGAAGTTAGCAAATGTTGTGACTTCAGTAGAAGATGCTCCTCGTCCAGGTCAGGCACAACGAATTGTGACTTCATAGAACATTGCAGCAGTTGAAGCCATAGTGAAGGACAACCGCTGAGTTACACTGAATTACATTGCAGCATGTCTACAGATTAGTCATGGGTCAGCACACCACATTGTACATGATGTGCTCCAGTTTCACGACGTGTCTGCAAGATGGGTCCCACAGCAACTGACTCCTGAAATGAGAGAACGACGTGTCGATGTTTGTGAAGAACTTCTTCGGCGCTTTGAACGAGAAGGTGATGACTTCCTTGCAAGAATCGTTACTGGGGATGAAACCTAGGTTCACTTTCACCAACCGCAGACGAAGAGAGCGAGCGAGGAATGGCGCCAGTCCTCATCACGAAATCCAAAGAAGTTTCGAACAGAACCATCAGCAGGGAAGGTTATGCTGACTCTCTTTTGGGACGAAAAAGGCGCATTACATGCCTAGAGGGACCACTGTCACCAGTGCATCATACACAGATCTCCTAAAAAATCATCTGCGGCCTGCAATCAAATCAAAGCGACGTGGATTGCTGTCAGCAGGTGTCCTTTTGCAACATGACAATCCAAGGCACCACACTGCCTGTACAACAGTTGCAACAATCACATACCTGCATTTTGAGTGTCTTCCTCATCCACCATACTCACCAGACCTTGCCCCAAGTGATTTCCACATGTCTGAACCACTCAAAGACGCAATGGGAGGAAAGAAGTTCCGTTCTGATGATGAGGTACGCCACGCGGTGCATGAGTGGCTGCGCGGACTACCAACAGAATTTTTTCTAAAGGAATTTATGCACTTTGTAAGCACTGGAGGACTTGCATTGAGAGTAGGGGAGATTATGTTGATGAGTGATACAGCTTTGTACCACTTCTGCGCAATAAATAATATTTAAAAAAATATTTAAGGTTTTCATTTGATTCACCCTCGTATTTGTAGGTAAGAGAAACGCCAGACAGATTCATTGGAAGAATCATTAGGAACTTAGTCCACCCGCAACAGAGGGAGGTTACAAAATTCTCGGTCGACCTGTACTTGAATACTGCCCGTCGGTTTGGGATCCTTAGCAGATAGTATTGATAGAGTAAATAAAGAAGATCCATTGATGAACAGCACGTTTCGGCACAAGTTCACGGAGTGCAAAAGCGTAACTATGACGCTCAACCAACTAAAGTGACAGTCGCTGCGAGAGAGCCATTCTGCATCACCGTGTTCCTTCGTAGATGAGTCAACCAATACGTTCCATCGTACTACGTATATCGGGAGAAAAGACCATGGAGGTGAATTACATAGATTCGAGCTCACAAGGAGACTTACCAGCAACCGTTCTTTCCACGAACCATTCGCGACTGGAATAGAAAAGAAGGAGGCGTGGTGTAGTGACAGTGGTACACAAGTACAGTACAATCCGCCACATACCGTAAAGTGGCCTCTGGACTGTAGATGCGGATGTAAAAATCAGTCCATTCCTTTAGAAAATCAACTGACGAGAAAGAGTGCATCTCTTATTTTCAGTCGGTTTGCGTAGTTTTCCTATTTTTTTATGTCATTCCCTGAAACTACGATATCGTTCCCTACTTGGAGTAACATTTTTTGTTCAATGGTTTACTGCTGCGACGGAGCGGCGGAACATATTTATTGCAGTCACATGCTAGTCCAGATCCTCAGTTAAGACTTTTTTATTGGTAACAAAATTTTCTAGTGGATTTTTTTATTACACCCCTTAAAGCCTTGGTTCACCTGAGTCATATTTTAAAATCAAGCTTACATTTTTGCTGAACTTCAGCGTTCAGTATTGGAGGTTGTCAAATAACTTACATAAAATTTTTGTCATTTTTACGGCTTCGCATGGCAATTGGAAAAAACGGAGCCTTTATACGATCACTTTGCTGTCCGCCTATTTGTCTGTCTGTCTGTCCGACTGTTTAAGACCCCTTTCCTCACGAACGGATAGAGGCGCCAAATTGAAATTTATGTGAAGTACTAACGTCTAGCCGGCCGCGGTGGCCGAGCTGTTCTAGGCGCTTCAGTCCGGAACCGTGCGACTGCTACGGTTGCAGGTTCGAATCCTGCCTCGGACATGGATGTGCGTGATGTTCTTAGGTTAGGTAGAACTTGTAGTTCTAAGTTGTAGGGGACTGATGACCTCAGATGTTAAGTACGATAGTGCTCAGAGCCATTTGAACATTTGAACTAACGTCTACATTCCCTTCGCCGTGTAAATGGTTTACATTTCCAAGCCAATGCAGTCAAATGATACGGTCACGTATGTCACATATTTTGATATTCGTAGATTGATTCATAAAAATGAAATATCTTCATACGTGTCGGTCCTGGTGATTATGCAGTAAAGCGCACGCCTGGAAGCCGAGATATCGCTGGATCGAATCTCGGTTAGATCTCTGTTTTTTAAGTCTTCGTTTTGATCTATCCATCACTTCTCAACGGCCGGCCGGAGTGGCCGTGCGGTTCTAGGTGCTGCAGTCTGGAACCGAGCGTCCGCTGCGGTCGCAGGTTCGAATCCTGCCTCGGGCATGGATGTGCGTGATGTCCTTAGGTTAGTTAGGTTTAATTAGTTCGAACTTCTAGGCGACTGATGACCTCAGAAGTTAAGTCGCATAGTGCTCAGAGCCATTTGAACCATTTGAACTTCTCAACGATATGAGGAGACGCCAGAAACAACACGTGTTTCGGATTCCACATTGAACTGTAGGTCTCCCTTCGCCTATTGGATAACTGGGGTAGGTTAGAGATACGGAAGTCGCCGATTTGTCGTCCAATAGGAGCCTTCCCCCAGACCACTGAGTCGCATGAAATAATTATTATGTATGTACGTGATTAAGTTTGTATGGAACCCTCAAAGTGCAAGTCCTACTCGGGAACGCCGCAACTTCCATCATGGCAACCTCCTACAAGCAGACAAATCTTTCACCTGGGAAATGTCTTGAATCCAAGGAAGATGTTATGTTATAGGAGCCATAGTTGAATACAGTGCGAACCATCTGCAATCATCGCCGAGTATATATACTAGTAAAATTGATCTGAGGCATAGTGCGTCTCAACTGTATTCTGATAAGGATAGAAGCTGGAGTAAAGAGTTAAATTGTGTGCAATGACCGGGAATTGAACACATGTTTCCTGTTAACTTTTATTTTATTTATTTTTATCTTTCATTTCGTTCATCATTGTTCCTTCCTTGCATGTGGTGGGGCGGTCGTCAAATGACACACGTTCAAGTTAATTGCCGATCCGTTCAATCAGTTTTTTAATTCTTTTATGACAGAGAGCAGCCATCCCTCTGACCAAATTAGGCAGATGTGTTATCCGCTACACCACCTTGGTACCGTGGCTGGCACTCTTGCGCGGACTACCCTAGTCCAATGCAGTCGCTAAGACAAACTTCAAGGCCGGCCAGTTTGGCCGTGCGGTTCTAGGCGCTACAGTCTGGAACCGGGTGACCGCTACGGTCGCAGGTTCGAATCCTGCTTCGGGCATGAATGTGTGATGTCCTTAGTTAGGTTTAATTAGTTCTAAGTTCTAGGTGACTGATTCCTCAGAAGTTAAGTCGCATAGTGCTCAGAGTCATTTGAACCATTTGAACAAACTTCAACTTACACCTTGGACCCCGGCATTACTGACGATTTAAGAAGGAAACGTGGACTGAGGTGTTAAAAAATGGTTGCAATGGCTCTGAGCACTATGGGACACCTGAGGTCATCAGTCCCCTAGACTTAGAACTACTTAAACCTAACTAACCTAAGCACAGCATACACATCCATGCCCGAGACAGGATTCGAACCTGCGACGGCAGCAGCAGCGCAGTCCCGGACTGAAGCGCGTAGAAGCGCTCGGCCACAACGGCCGGCCGAATGAGGTGTGAGTTGAAGTTTCTGTTAGTGAGGGCGCTGGACTAGGATAGCTCGTGCAGGAGTGTCAGCCACGAAGGTGATGCAGGGGCGGCTAGAGCATCAGCCTGAAAGTCGGGAGCCCCATCTTCTTATCTCGTGTTTTCTACTGAAAATCTCGTGCTTGTACTCTTGTTAACTTTACTATTACAGAGATCGCCTAAACGTTTTTTTTTTTAAAATTGGTCCTGTGCGCAACAGATAACTTACTTGGTCTTTCTGCTGCCACTGCTTGATCTGCTGCATTCCATCATTTAACAAAAACATTAAAAAACCTATTATTCATGCTGAGTGCAATGCATGTTCTGTATGGCAGCTCCTGCTGTTGCTGTGGCTGCTGCTGCTTACTACAACTTCATATAATTCAAGAGAGAGGGTTTGGTCAAATCTAAACTCGATAAATGATAACCCAAACAAGTAATTCCTTTTTTTAAAAACTATATTCTGAAAGCGATTATTTCTCATTCAACTAACAAAACGCTAGAAGCTCTTTGAACAATCGCTTCGTGTGTAAATCTGCCTCCAGTTGCATTAAAGCAATATTACAAATTAATCAAACTCTTGGACCAGACTGAAATGCTTCTCAATTAAATACATAGTGAAACAAGTCCCTGACAATTACCAAAGCAATCAATGACAAAAACCAATACTTAATCTATTCGCCTAACAATAGTTTCCCTTAAGAATTCAACTCCTATCATTATCAAAATTACCGTCTGCTGCTACGCACATACACAAGCCCTTTTCTTAGCCAACCTTTAAATCCTAAGGGAGTATTGCCAACTCTCAAGCATAGTAAGCAGGAAACGCGGGTTTAAGTTTAAAAAAAATGAAGGGATCAACGATGGAGTTGAACTGCTGCTACATGACGTCCACCCTGACCAAATGCAACGAACAATAGTGACCAAAATGATAAAAGAGAAAAAATGTCTCGGCCTTGGCTTAACTTCAGCTTCTGTCGTTATCGATGGCGTTAGAAAAATGTTGGACAAACTGTATTGACCTGAGGGTAGTTTTATGCTAATAATCAGCGTACCACTGCTAGGGTCAGAGCCTTTCGACTTGCCGTCGTAATTGGCTATGTCGAGTTTTACGCCAGGCGCTATCTACCAGTGGACGATCGACGGCCTCTGCAGGCAGCGCGATGGCCGGCGGCCACAAGATGGGTTTCGGCACGCGATGCGGCGCTCCGTTATAGCCGCTGCGCCAATTATAATTACGCTTTATGGAGGCACCAAGTGTTGCGGGCACGCGCCGGTAATGAACTTGTCTCGAACAATTAATATCGCCGGGGCACCCACGCCCCTGTCTGGGGTCGCGTCCGCGGGCCGCCGGGCCGGCTCTGAAATACGCGCTGCGTAATTACCGCCATATGCGCGGGCTCGGCGCGGGCTCCTAATGCCGGCAGACCCTGCCGCAATATGTCCGAGACCAGCCGGCGCGGCGGAGGCGGCCGTGCGGCAGGCCGGCGTTCGTCACGACCAGATAGAGGGGCGTGCCGCGCCAGATGCTAGCGATGCTGACGTGGGGCACGCTGGGGGAGGCCGCCCGCAGCCGATTAAGATAAAGACAACGTCGCGTACCAATAAACAAACAGCCAAGTGCGCTACCGTCACACGGTAGGACTGCAGCTGCTTGGAGCTCGATCTAACAAGGGCACCTCCCCATCGCACCCCCCTCAGATTTAATTGTAAGTTGGCACAGTGGATAGGCCTTGAAAAACTGAACACAGATCAATCGAGAAAACAGGAAGAAGTTGTGTGGAAATATGAAAAAAATAAGCAAAATATACAAACTGAGTAGTCCATGGTCAACATAAGCAGTACAAGGATAATGTTAGATCAGCAGTGCCGTGGTCTCGTGGTTAGCGTGAACAGCTGCGGAACGAGAGGCCCTTGGTCCAAGTCTTCCCTCGAGTGAAAATTTTACTTTATTTTCGCAAAGTTATGATCTGTCCGTTCGTTCGTTGACGTCTCTGTTCACTGTAATAAGTTTAGTGTCTGTGTTTTGCGACCGCACCGCAAAACCGTGCAATTAGTAGACGAAAGGACGTACCTCTCCAATGGAAACCGAAATTGATCGCAAGGTCACTAGGCGAATGGGTAAAAAGATTCTTCTACCTTGCCCGATTTAGTTTTTCAATGGGAACCGAAAACATTTGATCGCAAGGTCATAGGTCAACCGATTCCTCCACAGGGAAACACGTCTGATATATTCTATACGACACTGGTGACGGCATGTGCGTCACATGACAGGAATATGTTGTCGACCCACCTAACTTGTACACTTGGCGAATGGGTAAAAAGATTCTTCTAGCTTGCCCGATTTAGGTTTTCTTGTCGATGTGATAATCACACCCAAAAAAGTGATCGCATCGGACGGACGGACGGACAGATAATAATTGTCTGAAAATAAAAAAATAAACTTTTTACTCGTGGGAAGACTTGAACCATGGACCTCTCGGTCCGCGGCTGCTCACGCTAACCACGAGACCACGGCGCTCCTGAGCTCAGATTACCCTTGTGTTGCCTATCTTCTCGCGGACTACTCAATTTGTATATTTTGCTTATTTTTTTCATAGTTCCATACAACTTCTTCCTGTTTTCTCGATTGATCTGTGTTCAGTTTTTCAAGGCCTATCCACTGTGCCAACTTATAACTAAATCTGAGGGGGGTGCGATGGGGAGGTTCCCTTGTAAGTGTTGGGCGAATTCGTAGTTTTATAGGTCAGCAGTCAATCCCTTTTAGCCGTACAACATACACTACTGGCCATTAAAATTGCTACACCACGAATATGACGTGCTAAAGTCGCGAAATTTAACCGACAGGAAGAAGATGCTGTAATATGCAAATGATTAGCTTTTCAGAGCATTCACACAAGGTTGGCGCCGGTGGCGACACCTACAACGTGCTGACATGAGGAAAGTTTCCAACCGATTTCTCATAGACAAACAGCAGTTGACCGGCGTTGTCTGGTGAAACGTTGTTGTGATGCCTCGTGTAAGGAGGAGAAATGCGTACCATCACGTTTCCCACTTTGATAAAGGTCGGATTGTAGCCTACTGCGATTGCGGTTTATCGTATCGCGACATTGCTGCTCGTGTTGGTCGAGATCCAATGACTGTTCGCAGATTATGGAATCAGTGGGTTCAGGAGGGTAATACGGAACGCCGTGATGAATCCCAACAGCTTCGTGTCATTAGCAGTCAAAATGACAGGCATCTTATCCGCATGACTGTAACGGATCGTGCACCCACGTCTCGATCCATGAGTCAACAGACGGAGACGTTTTCAAGACAACAACCATCTGCACGAACAGTTCAACGACGTTTGCAGCAGCATGGACTATCAGCTCGGAGACCGTGGCTGTGGTTACCCTTGACACTGCATCACAGACAGGAGCGTCTGCGATGGTGTACTCAACGACGAACCTGGGTGCACGAATGGGCATTTTTTCGGATGAATCCAGGTTCTGTTTACAGCATCATGATGGTCGCATCCGTGTTTGGCGACATCGCGGTGAATGCGCATTGTAAGCGCGTATTTGTCATCGCCATACTGGTGTATCACCCGGCGTGGTGGTATGGGGTGACATTGGTTACACGTCTCGGTCACGTCTTGTTCGCATTGACGCCACTTTGAACAGTGGACGTTACATTTCGGATGTGTTGCGACCCGTGGCTCTACCCTTTATTCGATCCCTGCGAAACCCTACATTTCAGCAGGATAATGCACGGCCGCATGTTGCAGGTCCTATACGGGCCTTTCTGGATACAGAAAATGTTCGACTGCTGTCCTGGCCAGCACATTCTCCAGATCTCTCACCAGTTGGAAACGTCTGGTCAATGGTGGCCGAGCAACTGGCTCGTCACAATACTCCAGTCAGTTCTCTTGATGGACTGTGGTATCGTGTTGAAGCTGCATGGGTAGCTGTACCTGTATACGCCCCCCTCCGTTTGACTCAATGCCCAGGCGAATCAAGGCCGTTATTACGGCCAGAGGTCGTTGTTATGGGTACTGATTTCTCAGGATCTATGCACCCAAATTGCATGAAAATGTAATCAAATGTCAGTTCTAGTATAATATATGTGTCCAATGTATACCCGTTTATCATCTGCATTTCTTTTTGGTGTAGCAGTTTTAATGGCCAGTAGTGTATATTGAGGGAAAAAATTCGCAACACCAGAAAATTATTAATGAAGAGTGATGAAATTTCGGGAATACGTCTAGGTAACATGTTTAAGTAATTAACACAAAATACCACATGTTAACGCTAGTGCGTGAAATGCTGGTACACTACTAGGCCGTTTAACGGCGAGAATGTTGAATGCAAGCCTGCAAACGTGCATCCATTGTGTTGTACAGGTGCCGGATGTCAGTTTGTGGGATGAAGTTCCAAGCCTATTGCACCTGGTCGGTCAATACGGGGACGGTTAACGCTGCTTGCGGATGACGCTCGAGTTGTCGTAAGATGATGTTCCATACGTGCTCGTCTGGAGACAGATCTAGTGATCGAGGAGGCCGCGGAAACTTGTTAACATTCTATAGAGCATGTTAGGTCACAGCAGCGGTATGTGGGCAAGCGTTATTCCGTTGGAAAACACCCCCTGAAAATATGTTCATGAATAGCAGCACAACAGTTCGAATTACCGGATTGACGTACAATTTTGCAGTCAGGATGTGTGGGATAACCACGAGAGTGATCCTGATGTCATACGAAATTGCAAAAATCAAATGGTTCAGATGGCTCTGAGCACTATGGGACTTAACATCTGAGGTCATCAGTCCCCTAGAACTTAGACCGTAGTGGTCGCGCGGTTCCAGACTGAAGCGCGTAGAATCGCTCGGACACACCGGCGGGCCAAGAAATCGCACTCCAGACTATAACTCCAGGTGTGTGTAGCATTCAGGCAGGTTGGTTGCAGGCAACCCTCAACTCGCCTCCTTCTATCCAATACACATGTACCATGGACCTTGCCGTCGGTGGGGCGGCTTGCGTGCCTCAGCGATAGAGTTAGTAGTGCCGTAATATTTCGCGAGGGCATGCAGTTCTACTGTGTGGTTAAATGAAGATGGTGTCCTCTTGGATAAAATATTCCAGACTTAATATAGTCGTCACCACGAGAAAAAAAAAACTGGCGTTCTACAAAAATGGTTCAAATGGCTCTGAGCACTATGCGACTTAACAGCGGAGTTCATCAGTCCCATAGAACTTGGAACTACTTAAACCTAACTAACCTAGGGACAGCACATACATCCGTGCCAGAGGCAGGATTAGAATCTGCGACCGCAGCCGTCGCGCGGTTCCAGACTGAAGCTCCTAGAACCGCTCTGTCACATCGGCCGGTGGCGTTCTACATATCTGAGTGGACGATGCCCTTAATCGGACAGGTAGGTGAGAAAATTTAAAAAGAGAAGTGGATACATCGAAGTTTGATATAGAGGGTATTAATGATGTGAACTTCGGTACCAGCAGGAATAGGACTTTCGCTCAGGTGAATAGAGGGTTACAAATAGAAAACCAAATACGGGTAATGCAAGAGTAGCTTTAATAATAAGAAAATAGGAATGCGGGTAAGCTACTATAAACAGCGCAGTGAACACATTTATCGTAACCAAGATAGACACGAAGCCCACATCTTACACAATAGTACAAGTTTATATGCCAACTAGCTCTGCAGAAGATATTTAGATACTTAAGGGAGACGAAAATTTAATTGTGATGGGAGACTGGAATTCGACAATGGGAAAAGGAAGAAAAGTAGGTGAATGTGGACTGGGGGAAAGGAATCAAAGAGGAGGCCGCTGGTAATAATCTACACAGATCATAATTTAATCACCCTAACACTTGGTTTAAGAATCATGAAAAAAGTTGTACTCGTGGAAGAGATCTGGAGACACCGGAAGGTTTTAGATTGATTATGTGATGGTAAGACAGAGATTTCAGAACCAGATTCTAAAATGTAAGACATTTCTAGGGGTACATGCGGACTCTGGCCACAATTTCATGGTTATGAACTATAGATTAAATCTAAAGAAACTGCAAAAAGGTAGAATGCCCGATAATCAGTTTAGAAAAGAAGAGAATAAACGCTTTTTAAATATGGTGCTACAGAGGAATGCCGAAGGTTAGATGGATAGATCACATAATTAATGAGGAGGTCCTGAATAGAACTGGGGAGAAAAGGAGTTTGTGGCACAGCCTGACAAGAAGAAGTGATTGGTTGATAGAATTAATTATGAGATATCAGGGCGATGACCAACTCAGTATTGGAGGGAAACATGGGCAATAAAAACCGAACAGGGGTACCAAGAGATGAATATTATAAGCAGTTTCAGAAAGATGTAGGTTGGTATAATTATTTGGAGACGAAGAGGCTCGCAAAGGATAGAGTGAAACCATTTTTCGAACTGAAGACCGCAACAACACACATTTTTTAAAGTACTGTGTGAACCAGTCTTATTTTCAGACACGCCTATTAAAAATTAGGCTTTTAATGACAGTATACATTTATGCTATCATCAGCCTATGAATTCTGAGAGAAACGGACGCAAATTCTTAGGTAATCAAACATTGTAACCAAATATAAAATCCACTTGCAAACACTTTTGTGCACCAGACTTATTTTTTAGTGTTGTGAATTACATTTTAACCAATGGACAATATTAAACTACTCGGTAATATAGTCTTACACGTTATATGGTTATAAATCTGTCCACAGACTGTCAAAACGAGACTCTCCCTACACGAAATAAAAAAAAAAAAAAATAGACTTTCACATTATTTACCTTACTTACTTCGCGAACTTCAACATCATAACAACATAAATTGTGATACTGTAATATCACATATTTTAATCATTATCTGTGTTTAGATTAGAGGTTGGGTTAGATTAGATTAATACTTGTTCCATAGATCATGAATACCACACTTTGTACTGACGTGGAACGCCTCAGCTTAACAAAAGGTTTCTTTATGTGTCATAATTTAAATACTTTGTTTAGTGGTAAGATAACTCATCTATATTTAAAAAAGCATGTAATGACTAGAAGGAGCTGTCATTCAGAAATTCTTTTAATTTTTTTAAAGTGTTGGTTGGCTATCTGTTAAACTTTTTATGCTACTTGGTAAGTGACCAAGGATTTTTGTGGCAGCATAATTCACCCCTTTCTGTGACAGACTTAGATTTAACCCAAAGTAGTGAAGATCAGCTTTATCCTACTGTTGAAGCTGTGGATATTAATGGATATTACTATTGTTTTGGATTGGGATGGCTTGTAAATAAGAAATTTCATAAGTGAATATCTATACTGCAAAGCTACTGTGAATATTTCTCGTTCCTTAAATAAATATCTGAAAGATGATCTTGGCTGGGCTCCAGCTATTATTGTGACTACACGTTTTTGTGCAATGAATACTTTTTCCTTAATGATGAGTTACCCAAAACATGATGCCATACGAAGGCTGTGAATGAAAATACGCGTAGTATGCTAATTAAAGACAAAATTTGCTATAACCCTATTGGCATAAGAAGCTGAATTCAAACATTTCAGAAGAGTATCAATATGTTTCTTCCAATTCAATCTTTCACCAATGCACACACCCAAAAATCTGGAAATTTCTGCCTTAGCTACAGACTTCCGTTCAAACTCTGTATTTATTAACGGTGTTGTGCCGTTTACTGTGCACAACTGTACATAATGTGTGTTGTGTTGGCAGAAGAGCCAACACCGTGTTACTAGTGGAGGCCGAAATGCACGCGTGTTAGCTTACGCAGGCTGGCGTGGGGAGGGAAGAACTATACTGACGTGAGGTCTGGAACACGACAAGGTATTAGAATTCAGAAAGCGGAAGTAATTAGTTTGATACTTAACTTTAATCCATTAACGATGAACGTCGCTCTTGACGGTACATGTTTCACAATATTATCTGTTCAGAATACATTAATAGAAACTCAATATGGCGCCTTGCTAGGTCGTAGCAAATGACGTAGCTGAAGGCTATCCTAAACTGTCGTCTCTGCAATTGAGAGCGTCTGTAGACAGTGAACCATCGCTAGCAAAGTCGGCTATACAACTGGGGCGAGTGCTAGGGAGTCTCTCTAGACTAGACCTGCCGTGTGGCGGCGCTCGGTCTGCAATCACTGATAGTGGCGATCCGCGGGTCCGACGTATACTAACGGACTGCGGCCGATTTAAAGGCTACCACCTAGCAAGTGTGGTGTCTGGCGGTGACACCACAATGTGTTTTATCAAAATTTAATGAGAGACCATTTGCAGAGAACCACCTAATTATTTTCTAAAATATATTATTTATAATTTTCCCAGCTAATTCGGGTTTGTTGGGTGTGATTACTATACTTTTATCATCAGTAAAAAGAACAAGCTTAGCATCTTCGTGAATTTATGTTAAGAATAAGAAGGGACCCAAGACTGAACTTTGTGGGACCAAAACGCTACCAGGTAACATGCAGTCTCCCAGTGGGCAGTGTCTTAACATTATTGTTCATTGGTGTTCTGCAAATACACTTTGTTGCACAACATAAGTGAGCAATGCTCAGTTATACAGTTCTCAACCAATGTCACGACCTCACAAACTATAGCATCATAGCCCTATAACCTACAATACTGTAATATTCTTTATTTTAATTATGTTTTACGTAGTCCATTGCATAAAGCGTAATTTACAGTGTTAAAAACAAGTTTTTTTGCGTAACATAAATGAAGAGTGCTCAGCTTGACAGTTTCTCGACCATTATCACGACCTCACAACTTTCAGCATAATAACCATATAACGTGTAATACCGTAATATTGTGTAGTTTAATTGTTTTGTTTCGTTTAATATTGTCCATGGCATGAAGTGTAATTTACAACCGTAGAAAAAGAGATTAGTGTTCAACATTGTACGCAAGTAAATTTTACTTTTGAGTATAATGTTTGGTTATCTAAGAACTAGTATCCCTGCTGACGCCAGTCAGTTGCTTCCTGAAGACGGCCCAATAAGCCGAAAACTAGTTAGGAATAAACGAAGATCAATAGCACAAAAACATATATATGAATATAATAACTGTTCTCGAAAGAACAGAAACCATTGATGACCGTGCAGCTTCTCTAGAATAAATAATAATTGACTGAAACCCTCAGCTGCCGATAGGTGTTGGTGATATACTTCGATGGCGACATCTGAAAATGTGTGCCCCGACCGGGACTCGAACCCGGAATCTCCTGCTTACATGGCAGACGCTCTACCCATCTTTTTTTTATTATTATTTTTTTGTCGTTGTGTTTGGTCGTTGCGGACATCGCAAGACATCCTGTTCAAGTTCGGTGGTTGATCCTTCAACTCAGTTTTTTATTACAGAGGCCAACCGACTCTCTGACCGAACACGCTGAGCTACCGTGCCGGCGCCCATCCATCTGAGCCATCGAGGGCACAGATGAATAGCGCGACCGCAGGGACTTATCCCTTGCACGCTTCCCGTGAGACCCACATTCCCAACTGTCCACAATCTACACACGTAACGTACCTAATAGATACTTGCCCATCCACCCATTACTTGCGCACACTAAGGTGACGACTCCCGTAAGAGTTCGGTTAACCTGTGCGCATTTGCACAGACGAAGGTCAACGGCTGGGTAACCTTTAGTTATATATATGAATACAGTAACTGATCTCGAAAGAACGGAAACCATTGATGACCGTGCAGCTTCTCTATAATAAATGATAATTAATTGAAGCAGGGATCCCGGGTTCGAGTCCCGGTCGGGGGACACATTTTCAACTGTCGCCATCTGGGTATATCAACAACACCTGTCGGCAGCTGAGGGTTTCAATTAATTATCATTTAGCACGAAAACAGTTTACTTGTTATTTAACCATAAATATGGTTGTACAAAGAAGTGACAGGAGAATCGATAAATAAGATAAATATCTTCTAACATTTAGTTCTTAATTTGAATTCAGACTTTGTGATGAGTTGTCGTGAAGTATACTAAAATAGAGCGACGATGCTCATTCTCCGTTCTCATGTAATTGTGTAGAGGATGTGTATGCGTCGTATTGGTAAATGGAGAGAAGTTTCATATTTAATTCAGAGCAATGTCGCAGCTTTGGGGGATCATAAAATGTACGCCACCATCTTTTGCTCTTCTTGGCAGTCAGGCACATACATGTGATTGAAATTTCTTTCAACTTCGTGCTTTGAACTAATTACCTCTGAAATGAGCAAAATCACACACACTTGGGTCATCGACCTGTAAGAAAGTAGCGGGGCACACTATTCGTGGGATCCTAAAAAGCGACTTCGTTATTTGAGATTTTTCCTTGAAGTGCGTATTATGAGCAAGCACACGGCAAGTAACAAATTTTCCTTAATTTGGAAAGTGAATTAGAGTTTTGTGTTCATTAATGTTTTGTGTTGTGCTAGTAGCATACGCACGAAATCAACAAAAAAACTAAACGAAACTCCTCCCCAACAGGCCATGAAGGCTCAACGGTGCCGACCGGCCGCTGTGTCATCCTCACCCTCAGACGTCACTGGATGCGGATATGGAGGGGCATATGGTCAGCACACCGCTCTCCCGGCCGTATGTCAGTTTCCGAGACCGGAGCCGCTGCTTCTCAATCAAGTGGCTCCTCAGTTTGCCTCACAAGGGCTGAGTGCACCCCGCTTGACAACAGCGCTCGGCAGACCGGATGGTCACCCATCCAAGTGCTAGCCCAGCCCGACAGCGCTTAACTTCGGTGATCTGACAGAAACCGGTATTACCACTGAGGCAAGGCCGTTGGCACGAAATCAAGGAGTTCAGTGAAAAATCATACTGACTTCCACGATAGTAAGTGTTGCCTGATGTATAAACAAATCTTCATCTAGTATAATATACCCTACTGGCCATTAAAATTGCTACACCAAGAAGAAATGCAGATGATAAACGGGTATTCATTGGACGAATGTATTATACTAGAACTGACATGTGATTACATTTTCACGCAATTTGGGTCCATAGACCCTGAGAAATCAGTACCCAGAACATCCACCTCTGGCCGTAATAAAGGCCTTGATATGCCTGGGCATTGAGTCAAAGAGAGCTTGGATGGCGTGTACAGGTACAGCTGCCCATGCAGCTTCAACACAATACCACAGTTCATCAAGAGTAGTGACTGGCGTTTTGTGACGAGCCACTTGCTCGGCCAACATTGACCGGGCGTTTTCAATTGGTGAGAGATCTGGAGAATGTGCTGGCTTGGGTAGCAGTCGAACATTTTCTGAATCCAGAAAGGCCCGTACAGGACCTGCAACATGCGGTCGTGCATTATTCTGCTGAAATGTAAGGTTCGCAGCGATCGAATAAAGGGTAGAGCCACGGGCCGTAACACATGTGAAATGTAACGTCCACTGTTCAAAGTGCCGTCAATGCGAACAAGAGGTGACCGAGACGTATAACCAATGGCACCTCATACCATCACGCCGGGTGATACGCCACTATGGCGATGACGAATACACGCTTACAATGTGCGTTCACCGCGATATCGCCAAACACGGATGCGACCATCATGATGGTGTAAACAGAACCTGGATTCATCCGAAAAAATGACGTTTTGCCATTCGTGCACCCAGGTTCGTCGTTGAGTACACCATCGCAGGAGCTCCTGTCTGTGATGCAGCGTCAAGGGTAATCGCAGCCATGGTCTCCGAGCTGATAGTCCGTGAACTGTTCGTGCAGATGGTTGTTGTCTTGCAAATGTCCCCATCTGCTGACTCAGGGATCGAGACGTGGCTGCACGATCCGTTACAACCATGCGGATAAGATGCCTGTCATCTCGACTGCTAGTGACACGAGGCCGTTGGGATCCAACACGGCGTTCCGTATTACCCTCTGAACCCACCGATTCCATATTCTGCTAACAGTCATTGGATCTCGACCAACACGAACAGCAGTGTCACGATACGATAAACCGCAATCGCAATAGGCTACAATCCTAGCTTTATCAAAGTCGGAAACGTGATGATACGCATTTCTCCTCCTTACACGAGGCATCACAACAACGTTTCACCAGGCAACGCCGGTCACCTGGTGTTTGTGTATGAGAAATCGGTTGGAAACTTTCCTCATGTCAGCACGTTGTAGGTGTCGCTACCGGTGCCAACCTTGTGTGAATGCTCTGAAAAGCTAATCACTTTCACATCACAGCATGTTCTTCCTGTCGGTTAAATTTCGCGCCTGTAACACGTCCTCTTCGTGGTCTAGCAATTTTAATAGCCAGTGGTGTACATAAGAGAAGGGTGAACATACTGTAAACTGCTTAATGGAATGAAGAATGAAACGTAATAGCAGCTGTTCCAACCTCTTCATCTTGATGTAACAAGAGACCAGGTCATACATTGTTGAGTCACATTAATGTGACCACCTATCAGAAGCCTAAAAAACCATCTTTTGCTGCGTGTACCTCTGCGGGACGTGCAGGAAGAGAGTCAGTGAGGTTTTGGGGAGGTACCGAGAGGAATGTGGAGCCATGCCGAGTACAATGCCAGGGCCAGCAGCGCTCGGTTTATTGGTTGAGAATTCGTGGACAGAACAGCCGATCTAGGTGGTCCCACAGATTCTCCGTTGCGTTTAAACCCAGAGGGTGTCCAGGGCAGTACGGTCAACTCATCGTAATACACTTCGAACAACGTACGTTCACCGCCACGTGTGTGACACGTAGCATTGTCCCACAAAACAAACTTCATGCGCCGGCCGCTGTGGCCGTGCGGTTCTAGACGCTTCAGTCTGGAACCGCGTGACCGCTACGCTCGCAGGTTCGAATCCTGCCTCGGACATGGATGTGTGTGATGTCCTTAGGTTAGTTAGGTTTAAGTAGTTCTAAGTTCTAGGGGACTGATGGCCACAGATGTTAAGTTCAAAAATGGCTCTGAGCACTATGGAACTTAACTTCTGAGGTCATCAGTCCCCTAGAACTTAGAACTACTTAAACCTAACTAAACTAAGGACATCACACACATCCATGCCCGAGGCAGGATTCGAACCTGCGACCGTAGCGGTCGCGCGGTTCCAGACTGTAGCGCCTAGAACCGCTCTGCCACACCGACAGATGTTAAGTCCCATAGTGCTCAGAGCCATTTGAACCAAACTTCATGCAAGGGTGGACACTGGCCCCAAAGATAGATGCATACGAGTGTTGATCTGTTGTGCCTTAGGGAACGACCAGATAACCCAGAAACACACGAAAACATTCCTCTCATCACAACGCTCCCTCACCCAGACTGGACTCGGTCCGACAATCGTTGTAAGGTGTTTGATTTCAGAGTTTGGCGGCATAGACGCCAACGGCCATCTGTCCGATGGAGCATAAAACGTGACTCATCTGAAAAGACTACCTGTTGTCACTCAGTGGACGTCTAGTTGCGGTACTGACGTGCAAATTCCGCCAATAAATAGGAATCAGCATGGGTGCATGAACCAGGCACCTGTTGCGGAGCTCCATTTGCAGTAACGTTCGCTGAACGGTCGTTGAGGAAACAGTGTTAGTAGCCCTTTGTTTCATCTGGGCAATCAGTTGCCCAACAGTTGCTCGTATTTTCGCCCGTACACATCTGCACAGTGGTGCACCACAGTAGCCACGGTGCCGGTTTTGGATGCGCAATTTTGCCATGCACGTTGTACTTTAACCACGGCGGCACGGTAACGCTTAGAAAACCTAGTCGTTTCTGACTTCCATCGTTGGTTCGAAAGCTAATGATTATGCCTTTTTGGACGTCAGATAAATCGCTCCGTTCCCGCAATACGGCAAACGACTGTAGCGCTTTAATCGTTTTCCCTACACGATTTATACACTCTCCACTGATGGTGCTACCATCAGCCTAATGTGAGTGGTTACTGCACGTTGACGTTGAACAGGGAGATAGTCAAAAGTAATGTGGCTGGACCGTGTACTTCACATCACTCTGCAGGTTTAATGACTATTATTGAATTAGTTTTATGCTCGTAGTGTAAGTCTTTGTCACAACGCAGCCTGACTGTAGATAAAGCGCATACTTTTATTCGCAGTGGCACTAGGAGGGGGTGGAGTGACATGCCTCTCTCACCCAACCGCTGTTTACCCCAAGAAAAGATCCCTGGCTCTCATTTTGACAGCAGGCTGAATGAACTTGGGTCACATTGGAGAGTACGAGTCCAGAAAAGTCCCCGCCTCTGCCCGGGATGCAGCAGCGGCTTCCAGGGCAGGAGACTAATATTCAATCCGCTGGACCACTAAGGCCCTCGCGATGGAAGTGGCTGTTAAGAAAATTGTTGTTGTTGTGGTCTTCAGTCCTAAGACTGGTTTGATGCAGCTCTCCATGCTACCCAATCCTGTGCAAGCTTCTTTATCTCCCAGTACTTACTGCAACCTACATCCTTCTGAATCTGCTTCGTGTATTCATCTCTTGGTCTCCCTCTATGATTTTACCCTCCACGCTGCCCTCCAATGCTAAATTTGTGATCCCTTGATGCCTCAGAACATGTCCTACCACCCGGTCCCTTCTTCTTGTCAAGTTGTGCCACAAACTCCTCTTCTCCCCAATCCTATTCAATACCTCCTCATTAGTTATATGATCTACCCATCTAATCTTCAGCATTCTTCTGTAGCACCACATTTCGAAAGCTTCTATTCTCTTCTTGTTCAGACTATTTATCGTCCATGTTTCACTTCCATACAAATACTTTCATAAACGACTTCCTGACACTTAAATCTATACTCGATGTTAACAAATTTCTCTTCTTCAGAAACGCTTTCCTTGCCATTGCCAGTCTACATTTTATTTCTTCTCTACTTCGACAATCATCAGTTATTTTGCTCCCCAAAAAGCAATACTCATTTACTACTTTAAGCCTCTCATTTCCTACTCTAATTCCCTCAGCATCCCCCGACTTAATTCGACTACATTCCATTATCCTCGTTTTGCTTTTGTTGATGTTCATCTATATCCTCCTTTCAAGACACTGTCCATTCCGTTCAACTGTACTTCCAAGTCCTTTGCTGTCTCTGACAGACTTACAATGTCATCAGCGAACCTCAAAGTTTTTATTTCTTCTCCATGGATTTTAATACCTATTCCGAATTTTTCTTTTGTTTTCTTTACTGCTTGCTCAATATACAGATTGAATAACATCGGGGAGAGGCTACAACCCTGTCTCACTCCCTTTCCAACCACTGCTTCCCTTTCATGCCCCTCGACTCTTATAACTACCATCTTGTTTCTGTACAAATTGTAAATAGCCTTTCGCTCCCTGTATTTTACCCCTGCCACCTTTAGAATTTGAAAGACAGTATTTCAGTCAACATTGTCAAAAGCTTTCTCTAAGCCTACAAATGCTGGAAACGTAGGTTTGCCTTTCCTTGATCTTTCTTCTAAGATAAGTCGTAAGGTCAGTATTGCCTCACGTGTTCCAATATTTCTACGGAATCCAAACTGATCTTCCCCGAGCTCGGCTTCTACCAGTTTTTTCATTCGTCTGTAAAGAATTCGTATCAGTATTTTGTAGCTGTGATTTATTAAACTGATAGTTAGCAATCGTTTTGTCCACAGCGAAACGGGCAGTGACTCTACATACGGTCGATCTATTTCCACTGAGCTCATTTTCGTGAAGTTGACCAAATAGAATACGCTAGTCGACATAAACCAAACTTGCATCGTAGGAAATTATAAACTCTGAAGACAAGCATTCGACTACAAGAATGTGTTGCATAATATGACTGCGAGAAAGTAACTTGAATGTGTCTATCCGTTTCCCTGCCTGTTTAAGCATTCGTAATGGCAGGAATACTGTCTGAATTCAACACTGTGAATCATTAAATTTTTAAACTGATGAACTGGCCCTCGGAAAATTCAGTGTTCCGATTTTTTGTTATTTACTTTTGGCTTACCTATTGCATAATGGAAACACCGTGACATTGTTCTTGTCTTGAAATCGCATCGCTTTTGCCGAGCTAAACCAAGTACTGAGTTGCGCCCGGTGCAATGCGCTCTCTTTAAAAAAATTGACAAAACATTCTTGGTTCATAACAAATCTGAATAAGTAAAAATGATAACTCATATTTTGGCATGGACATTCGATGATAACAATGACTTGGGATAAATAAAATCAAATGTCATTAGATTTCTGATGAGAAAAGTCCTGCATTAAAAGAAATTCTCTCTTTCTTTGCTTCACAAACATTAACAAACAGAAGAGTCTTTAACATTGAATGAGATCTTTCCAAAAATGCAATTCATAACAATGACAGTTATTCCTACCCTGAAATTCAAATTGAAAATTGTGTCCATGGGTGTCTGAACAAAAAATGCGTAATGGCAAGCTGTCTCAATAAAGTATAAACTCTAAAATCAATTACCTTAAATTAAATCCTCTTCCATTACTCATGAAAATAATCATAATATAATATTCTTCTCAGAATGCTTCAATCTCTTTCCTCATCTCAAATAATTAATCAGTAAATCAATATGTTCCACTATCTCAGAATATAACTGCAACCGAACCACTCGGCCTACGTCGTATTACTTACTATTCATGACACGCCACTGCCGACTACTGTGTCTTCTCATCTCACCATTAACAGTGAGCATCATATCCGGCGCATCTTGCAGAGCAGATCGTCCAAAAGAAGCCTCTTACAATTTCAAACAGTACAAAGGCGCTTATGCGTTCATGACATCCAAATACTAGAAAAATGCCCATGAAATTATCTACAGCCCTCTATCATGGTTAATAAGGCAAGTAAACCATTAAGGAAAAGAAAACAAGTATATAAACTTCTCATACATCTTGGATTAACAATGACTTAAAATTTTAAGTTTCATTGTATGAAAGCAATTCCTACTTAGGTTGCTGTGAAGACGAGCATTCGGCGCACGAAATAGCATAAGGGAGATAGACTAACCCCTACAGCAGTTGGTGCTGTACGTAAAATCACGCTTTAGAAGACGGCGTAATATTCCATTACTGCATCTGCAAAAATGTTTGCTAATGTTTCCCCTTGCTTATAAGAAACTAATGATTAATTTGGTTTCGCGTGACTCCCCCCCCCCCTCGGAGGTTTGAATCCTCCCTCGGGCATGGGTGCGTGAATTGTCCTTAGGCTAAGTTAGTTTATGTTAGATTAAGTAGTGTGTAAGCCTAGGGACCTCTGACCTCTGACCTCTGCAGTTTGGTCGCATAGGAAGTTACCAGAAATTTCCAATTAATTTGGTCCGCTGGGTATAGAAGCGGTCTGTCATTAAACCGACTCGTTAAAAAATGTTTACTTCAGTTGTTCCAAATTCAGGAAACAGAATTCCGTTTTCAAAAAATATCTCCAGAACATATTAAAAATCGTTTGTTGATGATTCCTGCTGTGCATCAACTGACACAATCTCAACGAGAGACGAGTCTGTTGATACTCTCGATGTAAAATGTTCCACTTTATTGACGGAACCACAACGTCAACTTTGTTTGCATCACTTTAGAAATATCAAAGAGAAGTCACCGACGGCGTTCTTTAAGTTTTGTAAACAGATGAAAGTCGGATGGGGCCAAGTCGGAACGGTATGGAGGAAGATCGATGAAGTGAACCCAAGGCGTCGGACTGTTGCAGATGTCGCAGCGTTCGTATGTGGTCTGGGAATGTCATACTGAATGAGTGGATACTCGGTCTATGGCCGAACTAGTCGAATTCGTGCTTTCAGTTTTCTGCCATTAGCATACCGTTTACAGCACGCTGTTTCTTACGCACCGGCATAGTTACGTCACACGCTACAATTCGGAGCTCTCTAGCGGCAGATGGAAAACTACACCGGTAAATAGTTAATACAGTAGCTCCACAGCAATAAGACCGTTGTCGCGCAACACTTCAAAATGAAACCGTGTCTGTGATGAGAAGTGCATTGTCATAAGCTGAGTAAGATTCCCCGACTATATTTACAATTGCCCAGTGAAGAAAATAGATGAAAAGTTAATAAAATAACCACTCCATAAAGACGCTCATACGAACAAGAGCAACATAATCAAAAATCTACTCACCTATGCACTCGATGTATAGAAAATTAGATGCATAACACGAGTCATCAATATCTGGTAGAGGAGAGGGGAAAGGACGGTCTTCACTGCGGCTGTAGTGGCCTTAACTAGATCGTGGATGGGATTCTAAAAGAAGAGGACAGAATGTGCCAATGTTTGGGTTCGATGTTCACCTCGACTTGTTACTTAAGACTTGATCCTCCGCAGTTTCGTTTGAATGAGGACAGTTTTCGTAAGAACTCTTAACTACTAGTGTTATGGAAATTTTTAAAAGAAAAAAAAAGACTAGACGAACTTTTTTCTTTCGTGGACCGGATTTTATGTATTGTCTTTTTTTGGTAATATTCGACGTTTTCTATTACAACTCTGCAACGTCAGTATTGCTAGTTTCGATTGTAACCAGTACGTGCACTTATTCTGCTGTATTGTGCTTTGTGTGCACAAGTACTATTCTTTAAGCTACATGTTGCATTTTGTAGGTTTTAAGGACTTTTGGTATTATGCTTTATTTTCTGTAATGTCCACTAGTCATATAACTTGTTTTCAGTATGCAGGGGCATAAAGAAGGCATTAATTAGATGCCAAAACTGGTCGTTGTGGCATGCATGTAGATTTGCACCAACTATTTCGCAGCTGCGCTTGCAATTAAGGAGATATTATTTTCAATGCTATGTTAATGTGTTTTCTTATTTTGCTCTTCAAATTGTGGTTTTCTGTGTTGTCGGGTGAAATATTGTGACAATAATGGCGTGTGAAAAACGTAATACTAGGCTCCAAAGTAAACTGAGAAAGGACAGTGAAGACGAAAGCAGAGTGTTAGCGCCACCGTGTAATGAATTAACTAATGTTCAAACTAGTAATTTGGTAATTGTGCATAGGGAAATGGAGCGGGCTGCAAATAATGGTGTAGACAGTGAAACAATTAGTGAACAGGGAAGCATTATCGATCGATCGGTCGGCAACAGTTCGCCTCAGAAATCCGAAATGACAGGACAAAATCTTGCAAATACTGTAGATTCAGGTTTTGCGTCTTCACCGTTTTCTCAAATAAGTCAAGACACATTTTCTGCTCGTCAAAATGTGAATGTTGCCGGTGCAAATGCACTGCCGAAAAGCATAGAGGAACAGATTTCAGACACTAATACATTATTATTGCAATTAATGCAACAAATGAAACGAAATCAGCAACAGTTAGACACAATGGGACAAAATCTTCAAAGGTTAGACACAATGGAACAAAATCTTCAAAAGTTAGACACAATGGAACAACACCAGAGACAAACACAGCAACAGTTAGACGCAATGGAACAAAATCTTCAAAAGTTAGACACGATGGAACAACACCAGAGACAAACACAGCAACAGTTAGACGCAATGGAACAAAATCTTCAAAAGTTAGAACCACGCATGAACAAACATGTGAAGATTTAACTACTAAGTTACATAAAATCGAATCGAAATGTCAAGAAGTCTGTAATGATGTAAAAACACAAATTTGTGAGCATTTCCAACCTATTTTTTTCGCGTCATGTAAGTGCATTACAGAATCACAAAGCAGCCATAAAGGAACTGCAAACTATTGTTCATGAAAATCACGACATCTTGCAAGCTAAAATTGACTCAGCTGCATCTACCGATTCGGTTATGCAACTTGCAAAAACTCAGGAAAACTTAAAGGACACAGTAGATACGATTTCAACACAAATGGACACTCTGAAACTTGTTTCAGAAAAACACACTGAGGAAATAAGTTCACTACTGGAGAAAGTAGCCGAACTTTCGGATCAGTTCACTAACTTATCCACAAAGGTGGATGATGATCTGAGTGACACAAGACCTGTAGCCTTCAGTGACACAGAAGAGTCTGAACAAATTAAGAAATTCAAACTAAATCAGAATCAAATTAATACGCAACACAAAAGAGAAATCTGGGAACTACAAGATCAGTTGGCACAAGTAATACAAGAATTTCATATTTCAGAGGACACTCGCGCTCCAATACGGGAAGAGGGACATAGAAATACGGAACAGCCACAAAATGATAACACAGCGCATTTCGGAAATTATGAAAGAAATTGGCAAGGTGCACCGAATTTTGAAATGGAACCGCCGAAACGACGTAACAATGACCGACATGCGACTCGCCGACACGATGATTTTGACTGTAAACTGTTCATTACTACACGTAAATTCAAAACATGTAAGAATTCTGGCAACGACATTCATCCACAAGCGTGGCTTCATCAATTCTCTCATTGTTTTCCTCCCAACTGGTCATTAGAGCACAGATTAGAATTTATGTGTGGCTGTTTAGAGAATTAACCAGCTGTAAGAATGCGATTGGTCATTCATGATTGCCACAGTGAAGGAGAATTTTATCATGCCTTCCTCTCAGCATATTGGTCTCAACCTACACAACACCGAGTAAAACATAGCATCATAATGATGAAACATTTCGAACAATCTGAATTTTCCAGTCTTGTGAAATATTTTGAAGACATGTTGCACAAGAATCAGTACCTGTCAAACCCATACAGCCCCTCAGAACTCATCCGCATTTGCTTAATCAGATTGCCTGAACATTTAAGACACATTATTTTGGCAGGACGTTGCAAAGAGGACACTGAAGCTTTTCAGGGACTGTTACAAGAATTGGAAATTGACACTGACAATCGCGGAACGCGAAAACAGGAGCACAACAATTACAGGTCACATCTGTCACAATACCGCAATAACAGAAATAATAAATGGACACGACAAGGCTATTCTTACAACGTAAATCGTGATCAAAACAGACACCACCCATATGACAACCGTTGGCAGAGTAGTAATAATTACAGGGAAAGATCACCTCTCCGCAGTAATGACTATCACAGAGACAATCAGAGAAACAGACAATATGGGAACCAAAATAATTACACTCCTGGAAATTGAAATAAGAACACCGTGAATTCATTGTCCCAGGAAGGGGAAACTTTATTGACACATTCCTGGGGTCAGATACATCACATGATCACACTGACAGAACCACAGGCACATAGACACAGGCAACAGAGCATGCACAATGTCGGCACTAGTACAGTGTATATCCAACTTTCGCAGCAATGCAGGCTGCTATTCTCCCATGGAGACGATCGTAGAGATGCTGGATGTAGTCCTGTGGAACGGCTTGCCATGCCATTTCCACCTGGCGCCTCAGTTGGACCAGCGTTCGTGCTGGACGTGCAGACCGCGTGAGACGACGCTTCATCCAGTCCCAAACATTCTCAATGGGGGACAGATCCGGAGATCTTGCTGGCCAGGGTAGTTGACTTACACCTTCTAGAGCACGTTGGGTGGCACGGGATACATGCGGACGTGCATTGTCCTGTTGGAACAGCAAGTTCCCTTGCCGGTCTAGGAATGGTAGAACGATGGGTTCGATGACGGTTTGGATGTACCGTGTACTGTTCAGTGTCCCCTCGACGATCACCAGTGGTGTACGGCCAGTGTAGGAGATCGCTCCCCACACCATGATGCCGGGTGTTGGCCCTGTGTGCCTCGGTCGTATGCAGTCCTGATTGTGGCGCTCACCTGCACGGCGCCAAACACGCATACGACCATCATTGGCACCAAGGCAGAAGCGACTCTCATCGCTGAAGACGACACGTCTCCATTCGTCCCTCCATTCACGCCTGTCGCGACACCACTGGAGGCGGGCTGCACGATGTTGGGGCGTGAGCGGAAGACGGCCTAACGGTGTGCGGGACCGTAGCCCAGCTTCATGGAGACGGTTGCGAATGGTCCTCGCCGATACCCCAGGAGCAACAGTGTCCCTAATTTGCTGGGAAGTGGCGGTGCGGTCCCCTACGGCACTGCGTAGGATCCTACGGTCTTGGCGTGCATCCGTGCGTCGCTGCGGCCCGGTCCCAGGTCGACGGGCACGTGCACCTTCCGCCGACCACTGGCGACAACATCGATGTACTGTGGAGACCTCACGCCCCACGTGTTGAGCAATTCGGCGGTACGTCCACCCGGCCTCCCGCATGCCCACTATACGCCCTCGCTCAAAGTCCGTCAACTGCACATACGGTTCACGTCCACGCTGTCGCGGCATGCTACCAGTGTTAAAGACTGCGATGGAGCTCTGTATGCCACGGCAAACTGGCTGACACTGACGGCGGCGGTGCACAAATGCTGCGCAGCTAGCGCCATTCGACGGCCAACACCGCGGTTCCTGGTGTGTCCGCTGTGCCGTGCGTGTGATCATTGCTTGTACAGCCCTCTCGCAGTGTCCGGAGCAAGTATGGTGGGTCTGACACACCGGTGTCAATGTGTTCTTTTTTCCATTTCCAGGAGTGTATTATCAAGGGAGACAGAGTATCTTCAGACGCAACGGTCCAGCGCGCAGTTATGATTCAGTGGGAAATTCTCCACCACGTGACCGACAAGAAAGAAACTATGGAATCTACCGACATGAGGACAGACGATATGATCGTAACGACAGACCTGAATTGCATCAGAACTGGCGGGATTCAAACAGGGCAGGGCACTCTCGACAAGGTGAATTTGTAGACGTTAGGTCTCCAAATTCCAATAAACGACGCGCACCAACAAAGAGACAATAGGCAATGACTCATACCGCTGGCAGCCACAAAACGTGCTAATGAAACTGACGACGCAGCTGCCGTAGCTAGTAATTACGTAAAAATGGAAGACATTAGGGACATCTTACTCCAGGAACACGACGTAAAACATAACAACATTGCATATCCTGTGATTCACATTACAGTAAATGGCGTAAAATTTACGGCAGTAATTGACTCTGGCAGTCCCATTTCAGTAATTAGTGAAACAGCCTTTAGCAAATGCAACAAATCGAAGGATTGCCCCACACTTCCGTTACGTTAGATTAAATTACAAGGTGCAATCGTTGGAAAAAGTGTAGATGTACGTCAATAAACCAACATAGAATTCTTTTGTCAAAGCCACAGCCTGCAGTTAGCTCATACAACAATCCATTACATGTTGTTGAGAAGAAAAATGGATCGATCAGGCTTGTCTTAGATTCGAGACAGATCAATACTAATCATCATTCCTGAAACAGATTGGCCGCAAACGTTGGAAGAACTTCTTCAAAATTTTAATGGTGTAAAAGTGTTGTCTTCTATTGATCTCAGATCCAGCTTTTATCAGATCTAACTTCATCCAGAATGTAGAAAATACACAGCTTTCCTTTGTTTCGGCGTTTGTTATCGGAAACTTCCTTTTGATTTGAACATTTCTTCGGCAGCGTTCATAGGCGGGCTAAATTCCATATTACCTGATTTCTTAAAACGTCACATCACCTTATATGTGGATGATATTCAAATAGCAGAAGCTTCATGGGAACAACATAATCGCATCCTCAACAGTTTGTTACGTATTTTTGCGGAATCTGGAATTACAGTTAACTTGGAAAAGTCTGAATTCGGTAGGACAAAGGTGAGGTTTTTGGGACATATTGTAAGTAGGCTGTTTATGTTTTCGCTATGTAAGTAGGCTGTTTATGTTTTCTCTATGTAAGTAGGCTGTTTAGGTTTTTTATTGGTAACGCCACCTCTGTATGACAATCACTGGCTGTGCTGTGGGCAGTCTGTCTCTGCTTTGCATTGTTGTAATACTCTCCATTGTAGTGTTAGGCAGCTGGCTGTGAACAGCGCGTAGCGTTGCGCAGTTGGAGGTGAGCCGCCAGCAGTGGTGGATGTGGGGAGAGAGATGGCGGAGATTTGTAATTTGTCATGAACTGATATATATATTATGACTTGTGATGATATTAAGGTAAATACATTGTTTGTTCTCTATTAATATCTTTCATTTGCTAACTATCCCTATCAGTAGTTAGTGCCTTCCATAGTTTGAATCTTTTATTTAGCTGGCAGTAGTGGCGCTCGCTGTATTGCAGTAGCTTGAGCAGCGAAGATTTTTGTGAGGTAAGTGATTTGTGAAAGGTATAGTTTAATGTTAGTCAGGGCCATTCTTTTGCAGGGATCTTTGATAGTCAGATTGCGTTGCGCTAAAAATATTGTGTGTCAGTATAAGCACAGTCTCATATATAAGTTGTTTAAAGGGGACGTTTCATATGTCGACCCTTAGCCTAGGATACCTCACTGGAATCTTCTGATTTTTTCTTGTAGTTTGTGTAATTAGTGTAGATTTTGTTTATTGCTAGCGCGTAATTGTAGAGAAAATCTCCTTTGTAGTTGCAGTCTTTCATTGTTGTACAGTACAACAGTTGTGGCATGCATATAGATTTGCACCAAGTATTTCGCAGCTGTAATTAACTAGATATTATTTTCAGTGTTATGTTAATGTGTTCTCTTATTTTTGCTCTTCAAATTGTGTTTTTCTGTGTTGTCGTGTGAAATACTGTGACAATAATGGCGTGTAAAAAACGTAATACTAGGCTCCAAAGTAAACTGAGAAATGACAGTGAAAATGAAAGTAGTGTGTTAGCGCCACCGAGTAATGAATTTACTAATGTTCAAAGTAGTAATTTGGTAACTGTGCACAGGGAAATGGAGCGGGCGTCAAACAATGGCGTGGACAGTGAAACAATTAGTGAAGAGGGAAGCATTATCGATCGATCGGTCGGCAATAGCTCGCCTCAGGAAGCCGAAATGACACGACACGATCTCGCAAATACTGTAGATTCAGGTTTTGGATCCTTACCGTTTTCTCAAATAAGTCAAGACACATTTTCTGCTTGTCAAAATGTGAATGTTTCCGGTGTAAATTCACTGCCGAAAAGCACTGAGGAAAATGTTTCAGACACCAGTGCATTGTTATTACAATTAATGCAACAAATGGGACAAAAGCTTGAAAAGTTAGACACAATGGAACAAAATCTTAAAAAGTTAGACTCATTGGAGCAAACTCTTGAACGAACACGTGAGGATTTAACTGCTGAGTTACATCACATTGAATCGAAATGTCAAAAAGTCTGTATTGACGTAAAAACACAAATTTGTGAGCATTTCCAACCTATTTTTTCGCGTCATGAAAATGCACTACAGAATCACGAAGCAGCCATAAAAGAACTGCAAACTATTGTTCATGATAATCATGAGACCTTGCAAGCAAAATTTGACTCAGTTGCATCTACCGATACGGTTATGCAACTTGCAAAAACTCAGGAAAACTTAAAGGTCACAGTAGACACGATTGCAACACAAATGGACACTCTGAAACTTGGTTCAGAAAAACATAGAGAGGAAATGATTTCACTATCGGATAAAGTAGCCGAACTTTCGGATCAATTCACTAACTTATCTACAAAGGTAGATGATGATCTGAATGACACAACACCTGTAGCCTTCATGGACACTGAAGAGTATGAACAAATTAGAAAATTCAAACAAAATCAAAATCAAATCAATACACAGTACAAAAGAGAAATCCGCGAGGTGCAAGATCAGTTGGCACAAGTAGTACAAGAATTACGTATTTCAGAGGACACTCGCGCCCCAATACGGGAAGAGGGACATACAAATACGGAACAGACACAAAATAACAACACAGGGCACTTCGGAAATTGTGAAAGAAGTTGGCAAGGTACGCCGAATTTTGAGATGGAACCGCCGAAACGACGTAACAATGACCGACATGCGACTTGCCGATATGATGATTTTGACTATAAGCTGTTCATTACTACACGTAAATTCAAAACATTTAAGAATTCTGGCAACGACATTCATCCACAAGCATGGCTCCATCAATTCTCTCATTGTTTTCCTCCCAACTGGTCGTTAGAACACAGATTAGAATTCATGTGTGGCTATTTAGAGAATGAACCAGCTGTAAGAATGCGATCGGTCATTCACGATTGCCACAGTGAAGGAGAATTTTACCATGCCTTCCTCTCAGCATATTGGTCTCAAGCTACACAAGACCGTGTAAAACATAACATCATAATGATGAAACACTTCGAACAATCTGAATTTTCCAGTCTTGTGAAATATTTTGAAGACATGTTGCACAAGAATCAATACCTGTCAAACCCATACAGCCCCTCAGAACTCATCCGCATTTGCTTAATCAAAATGCCTAAACATTTACGACATATTATTTTAGCAGGACGTTGCAAAGATGACATTGAAGCATTTCAGGGTCTGTTACAAGAACTGGAAATTGACACTGACAATCGGGGAACGCGGAAACAGGAGCACAACAATTACAGGTCACATCTGTCACAATTCCACGATGAAAGAAATAATAACTGGACACGACAAGGCTATTCTCACAACACAAATCGTGACCAAAACAGACACCACCCATATGACAACCGTTGGCAGAGTAGTAATAACTACAGGGAAAGATCACCTCTCCGTGGTAATGACTATCACAGAGACAATAAGAGAAACAGACAATATGGGAACCAAAATAAATACTATCAAGGGAGGCAGAATAACTTCAGACGCAACGGACCAGCGCGCAGTTACGATTCAGGGAGAAATTCTCCACCATGTGACCGACAAGAAAGAAACTATGGCATCTACCGACATGACGACAGACGATATGATCGTAACGACAGACCTGAATTGCATCAGAACTGGCGGGATTTAAACAGGGCAGGGCCCTCTCGTCACGGTGAATTTGTAGAAGTTAGGTCTCCAAATCCCAATAACGACGCGCGCCAACAAAGGAACAGACAATGACTCGCACAGCAGGCAACCACCTGCGCCGGCTGGCTCAGGGAAAAATAACATAGACGCTAACCTTGAGAAAAAAATTTAGCACTCCTCACCGACATATACCACATGATAATTGCGTTAAAGTTGAAACTCTGCGTACTAGGAAGAGTAAAGGTTTACACCATATTTCACATGTAAAACCGTTTATTGAAAGATAATCTGCTTTTTAACTTTGTCTTTGCCATAAAACGTTTCACTTCACATTACTAGTATGCTTTAGAAACTGTTACCATGCAACAATGTTTAAAGTTAAATATCCAGTCAAGAACCAAGACAACTTATTCAAACAGAAATTACGAATGCATTGTTATTGCGAACAGATGACACAGCGGTTAGTTAATGTGACAGCTACACGATTTTATCACGACGCTACTAATGAGTGACAATTTACAATGTTGCTTTTGCAGTGTATCTGTTTTATATCTGCACAGTTTTTCTGAATTCTTCTGGAAAGTAAAACATGTTTTTGTAGTAACTTTTGTGGTATAGCTACAATGAGACAGCCTTTTCCGTAGCACAACAATACGTTACAGTACAGTACTTTCTTCATCATGGCAATAAGCATAATAACTACGATATCTATACGCATAGCATTTCACTTTTGTTTATGATAAGGTGAGTACATTGACTTCAGCAGAACTTTGCTTACAGAGGACAATAACTACGACACTTCCACAGAATTATCTTACAGCAAGGCGGACATTTAGCGCTACAGGACACGCATTTGAGTGATTAATTTTGCACTTAAAACATTTATTTTTAAAGATTTTTGAATTACAAAGAAAGTTTTCCGTGATACATTTCATTCCATTGCTGTAATCTGTAACACCTGAGGGTATAATTACATTAATCCTCAGGAGGGTACACACCTACTTTGTGTACCATGTGTTTGGCAAGCACAAGGAGCCCTAGCTAATATGGTATTTGCTTATACAACTTTACACATCGGTACCATATTTCTCTAACACACAAATTACACAGCTATCTGATCATTTAACTGAGAGATAAACATGTTTTTTACTACATCAGTGACAGATGTTTACGCAATTACACCGTTGGATAACTTCACACTTATGAAACTGTATTTTGTCTGTACTTTGTAAACTGTTCATATTTTTTCGGAATCATTGTGATACTATGAGAGCTTTGAATGATGTATTTGGTATGAGATCATGATTTTTAAAGTACGTTTGAGGCAGCTGACACTTTTGACATGAGCAGAGAATTATTTTAGGCTTAGAAATTATTGGAGGAAGTTACGACGATTTTGAGATTTGACTGAAGTGTTATGATGTTATTATTACGACGACGATGTGTATTATGTTGTTGAGGAATGTTTATTATGCTACGTATTTCTCACGATGAAATATTGAAGAAGTGTCGACGAATATGTATATGTATAATGAGGTAAGGAGTAATGAATAGTGGGTAGGGACTCTTGACTTGTGAAAAAGGATGTTGGAAACCAAGAATCGTACTTTAAGAGTTATGACATGTGTGAATCATGTGTGAATGTATCACAATGCCACTGAACATTTTTTGGTCACTGTTATATTCATAGGATTTTGTTTCTACAGATTTGCAACGCTAATTCTTGACCTGTGAAGTATTTTTATGTGAGACTGTCACTTTAGCGAAAATTGCTGTCGTAAATATTTCCGTACGAAAGTTAAGTGACCACCTGCACGTAATGCGTCGCGGGCACCCAGCAGTGTCAGACGCCTGGAGAAAAAGCCATTATTGCGAGCCCTTTTCAGCGGCACAGGTAGAAAAAAAAAAGGGGACGTGGGACGTGTCAAACACCTGGAGAACAAGCCATTAGGGTGTGCCTTTCATCGCTAATGCGACACCCTCGTTACTTGAAAACATATGATTACTCGCACTTTGTGCTAATTACTGAAATGCTTATGAATTGATGGGAAATATTCGTACATCTGCACACCTGATTATGACAAGTGTCTTTCTCCGAGAGTTGAGTGCTACTGACTTACGAAATGCCACATGACTATTGAATGATATTTTTATGCTTTGCTTTTCATAGTTGCTTATTTCATTTGACATCTGTTTTCCAGCTGTGTTGCAGCATTGCTTTTATAAAATAAAATGCATTTGCTAATGTGAACACTTTCTGTCAACAGATCTATTAAATAATTATTTTATGATCCACATTCTTTAAAAAAGGAGCACTTGGAAAGGAAAGAACAATAAGAAGGAACTAGTAACTGCATTCATAATTTTCTTTTCAAGTAATTGGTAACTTTTTGGTAGAATAACTTCTTGTGGTGCACCACTTTAATTACTTAGACATTAAGATATGATTATACATTTGCCTTATCTGCATTGTTATCTTTAGTGTACTATTTTTTCTACTTGAGCTATGTCATGTTTCGATATAAGCTGCTGTTTGCCAGGCATAGTGCTACTGAACTTTAATTTGTGTTACTCTGCTAAGCCAGATTTATTTTTTTTTTGCTGCACAGTGCCCTATATGAGTTGTAATATTGCAATTGCTTTGGCATTTGTATTTTTGTCATTGATGTTTGTGTTAATTGTTTTGTGCTGCTGCATTGCCTCGTCCCTTAGTTTAGCATCTGAGCTCAGTAGATTTAAGTTAGCTTAAGAGGGGGTAGACTATATGAGAAACTGACTATGGAGAATAGGTAAAGAATGCATTGCGAAGTTATATAAAAAGGATTTGGGCCCAAATGAGTATTGTACAATCAGAAATAATTATTTTGAAAGAAATATGAACAGAATACAGAAAGCATGCTTGGATAAGATTTTTTTGGTGGAAGCAAAGGTTGAAATAAGACGAAAGATCTATAGAATGAAGTTTTGGGATGGACTGCAGTACCAAATGTCACACTGAAAACGAACCCTGTCCTTTCCTTTTGTGTTATCCCACTATGTGTTTGTGTACCCTTGAGTATTTGTTTTCTTCCTGTCTCTGTGTAGTTTCATAGAATTTTTTCTTCTTTTAATATTAAGCTACATTCACTATGATGAGGAATACTGTTATCCTCGAATATAATTGGCATTAATAATATGTTATTTACTTTGTAAAGATGTTTAGACATTATTTACTCTGTTTTGTGTTAATGCTAATGTGTGAAGTTGATGTTTCAAAAGTTATTGTGATCTTTTATGTATGTACTCATGTCATAATTCCTGTAACACTGACGTATATGTCTATTTCTATTCTTTTGTAACGCCTGTTTTACTACAAATGTTATCTGTATTGTTATGTTCTTTAATGATGTATTTTGTACCTTTGTTATTGTATTCTTCTGTTATAAAATTGTAATTGTCACCAGTTCATGATATTATTAACTTGTAAGTTCCATTTCACCGCACACGTTTCTGTTGGTCATAGTATATGGACAATATGTGAGAAGTAGGGACTGATAGTGTTTGCACGTGTGTTGGTAATTCAGCAAGGGACTGGATAACAGCATTGCTGGTTCTAAGGACAATTAAAAGAAAAACTTTCTGAGTGCACAAGTGGTGGTTTATGGACTTGCTATATTCTCTGCAAGAATCTTCGATGGTGATTGTGCACCTGCACAGTCGCAACGGATGGCTGCTGGCCGTCTCTACCAGGACTACAGTGGGTCTGCACCTCTGGTGGCCCACCAATACCATTATCTCTACAAGGACTACAGTGGGTCTGCATCTATGATGACCTACCAACGCCATTATTTCTACAAGGACTGCAGTGGGTCTGCACCTCTGGTGGCCCACCAATACCACAATCTCTACCAGGACTCCAGTGGGTCTGCTCTGTGATGACCTACCTACCAATATTCTTCCAAACTTCGAATGACTCTGCTGTGGGTTTGCTCTGTTGTGGCCCATTACCTGTCTGCATGTCGAGAGTCAGCACTGTCTTTCCGTTGGAAGGTCAACACTACTTCTTCAAGACTGCATGGAAATCCACTACTTCTATGTGCATTTTCTTTTACTGCTTGGACTTTGAGAAAAACTCTGCATTTTTACTGTGATGAACAATGTGGACTGTCTTTATGGACTGTGAGAAATTTTGATCTTTTGACCAACATAATATTAATAAGTGTGTGCATTTTATATCTTTGTTACTGTAATTGTGAAAAATTTTTGTCAAATCTGTATTGGCCAGTGCCCAACACCATTTGTAAAAATTTTTGTGGGGAGCATGGGGGCTATGTAAGTAGGCTGTTTATGTTTTCGCTATGTAAGTAGGCTGTTTATGTTTTCTCTATGTAAGTAGGCTGTTTAGGTTTTTTATTGGTAACGCCACCTCTGTATGACAATCACTGGCTGTGCTGTGGGCAGTCTGTGTCTGCTTTGCATTGTTGTAATACTCGCCATTGTAGTGTTAGGCAGCTGGCTGTGAACAGCGCGTAGCGTTGCGCAGTTGGAGGTGAGCCGCCAGCAGTGGTGGATGTGGGGAGAGAGATGGCAGAGATTTGTAATTTGTCATGAACTTATATATATATTATGACTTGTGATGATATTAAGGTAAATACATTGTTTGTTCTCTATTAATATCTTTCATTTGCTAACTATCCCTATCAGTAGTTAGTGCCTTCCATAGTTTGAATCTTTTATTTAGCTGGCAGTAGTGGCGCTCGCTGTATTGCAGTAGCTTGAGCAGCGAAGATTTTTGTGAGGTAAGTGATTTGTGAAAGGTATAGTTTAATGTTAGTCAGGGCCATTCTTTTGCAGGGATCTTTGATAGTCAGATTGCGTTGCGCTAAAAATATTGTGTGTCAGTACAAGCACAGTCTCATATATAAGTTGTTTAAAGGGGACGTTTCAATATTATTTCTTCTGAAGGCATTCAGCCGGATCCTGAAAAGCTAGAAGCAATCAGAGCCATTCCAGTTCCATCCACAAAAAAACAAGTCCGCAGTTTTCTAGGACTCGTAAATTTTAACACCGTTTTCTGAATATGCAAATTCTAGTTTCGCCAAAACTTTCTTCTCTCACTGGAAAAAATAATATTTGGAACTGGGACGAACAAGCACAGTTGGAATTCAATTCTTTGAAAGAATCGCTACTTAACGCGCCAATACTAGCCCATCCAGATCTGTCACAAGATTTCTGCCTTAGCACGGATTCTTCTAAAGTCGGTCTTGGTGCCCGTTTATTTCGAGAAGCCGTAGAAAATGACACTACTGTTCAGAAAACCATTACTTTTGCTAGCCGAGTGCTAACAAAATCTGAAAAAAATTATTCCGTTACGGAATTAGAAGTTTTAGCTATCGTTTGGGCGTATAACAAATTCCGTTTCTTTCTTTCTGGCAAGCACGTAAAAGTATACAGTGATCATCGTGCATTACAATTTCTTATGTCTTCAAAATTAAATCATGACAGGTTAAAACGTTGGGCATTGTTTCTGCAAGAATTCCACTTCACAATAGTCTACATTCCCGGCAAGGAGAACATCGTTGCGGACGCACTGTCACGCGCACCGTCTGGGCTTGAGAAAAGTAACACAGAAGGCAACCTCGAGAAAAATTTCAGTATTCTTTACATTCAGAAAGTCGCCTTTGAAAACTTTATCACCACATCTTTAAAGGACATTGCTCATGAACAAGATAAAGATCCGATTTGGAAAGACATCAAAAGTAAATGGCATGAAAAGACACACACTTAGATTCGGCACTATTATGTGGTTAGAAACAACATATTCTTCAAACGCTGCACTATTGATGACAAGCTATGGGTACTTTGCATTCCTGACGAATTTGTTAATAAGCTCATTTGGTACATTCATTTCAGCTACGCACATTTTGGTCCACGAAAATGTTATCACATTCTTCGAACGAGTTGTTATTTTAACGATATGGAAAAGAGAATTCGAAGAGTCTTGTCTATTTGTAAACTTTGTCAAAAGGCGAAACCATCTACTATATCCCATCGTGCTCCGTTTTTTCCTATCATTCCTTCTAAATTAAAAGAATTTGCTGCTGTTGATCTCTTGGGACCCCCTGTCAGAACATCGATTGGATTTTCGTACGTTCTAGTCGCTGTTGAACTTACTTCAAAATTTGTTTCTTTCACCCCGTTACGTAAAGCCACTGGACGGTCTGTATCCAACGCCTTTGTTAAAAATTTCTTACGTGAAGTTGGACACGTTAATAAAGTCATTTCAGATAACGGACCACAATTCAGGTCTGCTGTCCGGTCACGCGTGCTTCGGAACCATAAAATCAAACCTGTTTTTATTTCATTGTACTCACCACATTGTAACCCGTCTGAATGGATTATGAAAGAAATCAATAAGCTTTGCAGACTTTATTGTCACAGAAAGCATCAGATATTTACACTTATTTCAAAACGTGCTGAATGAAATGCCGCATGACTCCACTGCTTTACCACCTATTCTTGTATTGAAGAATGAAGAGCCACCGAACAGAAACATAGAGCTTGTACCTTTTCCGAATACACGTAAACTTCGACACAAAGACATAATTGATTTGGCTATTACAAATATAAATTCTGTAGCAGACAAAAGGAGAAAACTACACGGTAAAGCAAATGCAAAGAAATTATATATTGGTCAGAAAGTTCTCATTAAAGCTCATTCATTGTCACGTAAGAAGAAACACTTGAGTCACAGATTCTTTCTGATTTACAACGGACCTTACACAACCCGACGTATACCACATGATAATTGTGTTGAAGTTGAAACTCTGCGTAATAGGAAGAGTAAAGGATTGCACCACATTTCGCATGTAAAACCGTTTATTGAGAGATAATCTGCTTTTTAACTTTGTCTTTGCCATAAAACTTATCACTTCACGTTACTAGTATGCTTTGTCAGACTTAGAAACTGTTAACATGCAACAATGTTTGAAGCTAAATATCCAGTCAAGAACCAAAAGAACTTATTTAAACAGAAATTACGAATGCATTGTTATAGTGAACAGAGGACACGGTGTTATTGTGTGTGTACATTCTTGCTTGTTAATTGCAGGATTACGTAACGTCTATAAGGCTTACATACTTAGAACATATACTGGTAATGAGATTTTAATGTAACATTTTGGTTTAGTTGAAAAGACATTCTTTATATGAAGTACTTTCTGTGAGATTAAAGATGACTTTGTATTTGGTTTCTTTGACAGCTAGACGATTATATCACGACGCTACTAATGTGTGACACAATTTACATTGTTGCTTTTGCGGTGTATCTGTTTTATATCTGCACAGTTTTTATGTATTATTCTGGAAAGTAAAACATGTTTTTGTAGTAACTTTTGTGGTATAGCTACAATGAGACAGCCTTTTCCGTAGCACAACAATACGTTACAGTACAGTACTTTCTTCATCATGGCAATAAGCATAATAACTACGATATCTATACGCATAGCATTTCACTTTTGTTTATGATAAGGTGAGTACATTGACTTCAGCAGAACTTTGCTTACAGAGGACAATAACTACGACACTTCCACAGAATTATCTTACAGCAAGGCGGACATTTAGCGCTACAGGACACGCATTTGAGTGATTAATTTTGCACTTAAAACATTTATTTTTAAAGATTTTTGAATTACAAAGAAAGTTTTCCGTGATACATTTCATTCCATTGCTGTAATCTGTAACACCTGAGGGTATAATTACATTAATCCTCAGGAGGGTACACACCTACTTTGTGTACCATGTGTTTGGCAAGCACAAGGAGCCCTAGCTAATATGGTATTTGCTTATACAACTTTACACATCGGTACCATATTCCTCTAACACAGAATTACACAGCTATCTGATTATTTAACAGAGAAACAAACATATTTTTTTACTACGTCAGTGACAGATGTTTACGCAATTACACAGTTGGATAACTTCACACTTATGAAATTGTATTTCGTCTGTACTTTGTGAACTGTTCATATTTTTTCGGAACCATTGTGATACTATGAGAGCTCTGAATGATGTATTTGGTATGGGATCATGATTTTAAAGTACGTTTGAGGTAGATGACACTATTGAAATTAGCAGAGAATTTTTTTAGGTTTTGAAATTATTGAAGAAAGTTACGACGTTTTTGAGATTTGACTGAGGTGTTATGATGTTATTTTTACGACGACGATGTGTATTATGCTGTTGAGGTATGTTTATGAGGAATTTGATTACGCCACATATTTATAATGATGAAATATTGAAGAATGTCGACGAATATGTATATGTGTAATATGGTAAGGCATAATGAGTAGTGGTTAGGGAATCTAATTTGTGAAAAGGGATGTTGGAAACCAAGAATCGTAATTTAGGAGTTATGAAATGTATGTATATGCGTAAATGTATCACAACGCCGACGAAAATTTTTTGAACACAGTGTGTTTATAGGATTTTGTTTCTACACATTTGTAACGCAAATTCTCGACCTGTGAAATTTTTTATATGAGACTGTCACTGTAGTGCAAACTGGTGTAAATATTTCGGTAAGAAAGCTAAGTGACCTTGCGTTATGGGCGACCAGCTGTGAGAGTCGCCTGGAGAAAAAGCCATTAGGTGAAAAAAAAGAGACCATTAACCTCGCTATTGACATTTCATTGTAGAAAGCATCATTACTTGGAAACATATCGTACTTTGTGCTACTTACTGAAATGCTTATGAATTGATGGGAAATATTCTTACATCTGCAAACCTGATCATGACAAGTGTCTTTCTACGAGAGTGAGAGCTACTGACTTACGAAATGCCACATAGTTATTGAATGATGTTTTTATCCTTTGGTTTGCGTAATTGCTTATTTCATTTGATATCTGTTTTCCAGCTGTGTTGCAGCATTAGTTTTATAAAATAAACTTAAACTTAAATGCATTTGCTACTGTGAACACTCTCTGTCAACAGATCTATTAAATAATTATTTTATGATCCACATTCTTCGAAAAAGGAGCTCTTGGAATGGAAATAACAGTAAGAGGGGACTAATAACAGTAACTGCATATATAATTTTCTTTTCAAGTACTTGGTAATTTTTTGTAGAATTAGTTTTTGTGGTGCACCACTTTAGTTACATAGACATTAAGATGTGATTATACATTTCTATTATCTGCATTGTTGTCTTTAGTGTGCTATTTTTTCTGCTTGTGGGTTTGTCATGTTTAGATATAAGTTATTACATTTACTGCTGCTTGCTTTGCCAATTTCCATTTTTTTGTCATTGCTGTTTGTATTAACTGTTTTGTGCTGCTGCATTGCCTCGTCCCTTAGTTTATGCATCTGAGCTCAGTAGATTTAAGTTAGCTTAAGAGGGGGTAGATTATATAAGAGAATGAGTTGCGATGAATTGGAAGAAATGCATTGAGAAGTTATACGAAAAAAGTGCAGAAAGCAGGTATAGATAGGACTTTTTGGAAATAATGAGCAACGAAGGGAGTTCTCCGAGAAGTAAAGAAAGTTATGTTTGCAAAATACTGCAGTAAAACAAACCCTGTCCTTTCCTTGTGTTATCCCACTATGTGTTTGTGTACCCTTGGGTATTTGTGTTCTTCCTGTCTTTATGTGTTTATATGGTGAGAGTTACATTGTAGAATTTTTCTTATAATATGTTATTTACTTTGTAAAGATGTTTAGACATTATTTATTCTGTTTTGTTTTAATGCTCACGTGTGAAGTTGATGTTTCAAAAGTTATTCTGATCTTTTATGTATTTACTTATGTCATAATTCCTGTAACACTGATGTATATGTTTATTTCTATTCTTTTGTAAAGCCCCTATTACTACAAATGTTATCTCTATTGTTATGTTTTTTAATGATGTATTTTGTACCTTTGTTATTGTATTCTTATGTTTTAAAATTGTAATTGACACCAGTTCATCAAATTAAGTAACTTGTAAGTTACATTTCACTGCACACGTTTCTGTTGGTCATAGTATATGGACAATATGTGAGAAGTAGGGACTGATAGTGTTTGCACGTGTGTTAATAATTCAGCAAGCGACTGGATAACAGCATTGCTGGTTCTAAGGACATTTCAAACAATTTTTTTGTGAGTGCACAGGTGGTGGTTTATGGACTTGCTATATTCTCCGCAAGACTCTTCGATGGTGATTGTGCACCTGCACAGTCGCAACGGATGGCTGCTAGCCATCTCTACAAGGACTACAGTGGGTCTGCACCTTTGATGACTCACCAATACCATTATTTCTACAAGGACTGCACTGGGTCTGCACCTCTGGTGGCCCACCAATACCGTAATCTCTACCAGGACTACAGTTGGTCTGCTCTGTGATGACCTGCCTACCAATATTCTTCAAAACTTCGACTGACTCTGCGGTGGGTTTGCTCTGTTGTGGCCCATTACCTGTCTGCATGTCAAGAGTCAGCACTGTCTTTCTGTTGGAAGGACAACACTACTTCTTCAAGACTGCATTGAAATTCACTACTTCTGTGTGCATTGTCTTTTACTGCTCAGACTTTGAGAAAAAAAACTGCAATTTTACTGTGATGAATGATCAGGACTGTCTTTATGGACTGTGAGAAAATTTTAGTTTTTGACCAGCATTGTATCAATAAGTGTGTGCATATGATTTCTTTGTTATTGTAATTGTGAAAATCTTTTTAACAAATATGTATTGGCCAGTGCCCAAAACGATTTGTAAATTTTTTTGTGGGGAGCATGGGTGCTATGTAAGTAGGCTGTTTAGGTTTTCTTATTGGTAACGCCACGTAGCGCTCTGTATGAAAATCACTGGCTGTGCTGTGTGCAGTCTGTGGCTAGTTTGCATTGTTGTCTGCCATTGTAGTGTTGGGCTGCTGGATGTTAACAGCGTGTAGCGTTGCGCAGTTGGAGGTGAGCCGCCAGCAGTGGTGGATGTGGGGAAGTGAGATGGCGGATTTTTGAGAGCGGATGATCTGGACGCGTGTCCATCAGAAACAGTACATTTGTAAGAATGGATGTCATGAACTGCTATATATAGTATGACTTTTGAACTCTATTAAGCTGGCAGTATTGGCGCTCGCTGTATTGCAGTAGTTTGAGTAACGAAGATTTTTGTGAGGTAAGTGATTTGTGAAACGTATAAGTTAATTTAGTCAGGGCCATTCTCTTGTAGGGATTATTGAAAGTCAGATTTCGTTGCGCTAAAAAATATTGTGTGTCAGTTTAAGCACAGACATGTATAATTTTTCTAAGGGGACGGTTCAAGAGTAGTGAAGACAGCCAGTCGCCCCTGACGGTGGAGACTATCATCTAAAGCTCGAGATTTTGTCCCGAACGGACGCAGCAAGAAAACCGAGAATGTCAGTGAGTTAGTGGATTGAAGTTGGCCACATGGAGCATCGACTAGCTATAAGGCCACGTAATGTGGCTATAGATCAGGATGATCTTCATCTTTTCAGCATAACCATAAAAAACAGCATTACACACTCGACACTAGAGCATTGTAAGCCAGTCTAAACTAGCGATTCGACCGCAACTTCCGTCTATTGTACAGCCATCGCGGCAGATAGGGTTACATTAGACACTACTGTAGTGAGCACAACATCATAACCTGTATCGTTGAGTGGCATAAAGAACCAAAGCCAAATGTGAATGTTAGGGACGAGCTTGTGTGCAATGTAAAATTGTATCACCTAAGCACAGTCTACATAATTGCTACATGGGAATGGATTCTATATCCGAAATGGTACTCCTCGAAATAACTCCAAAAGTCGTGTTTCAGCAAATAGCATGAAATATACGAGTACGCCTTGACGAACCAGTGGTAGCACTGCTTTCCTCCTGGGCCCTAGACTGACAGGTTGCCCATAGGACAGGTCTCACAAGTGATTGAGTGGCAACATGTCCGACACGGTGTTCTACAAAACGCTCTTACTACATTCGCATGTAAAGCAATGTAAGGAAAAATCCGCAGGTACATCCAGGATATTTCTTGATTCCATGTCACGACCTTTTGCAGGCTCTGATTGTATCACTGTACTGAGTTTTCAAAGTTGTGGAACGTATACACTTCTTTAAACGCGAACAATTTAGCGTGACTGAAACAACAAGTTCACTGTTACAAGTCTCTGTTTATTTATATCCAAACATTTACACCTACATCAAAAGGTCTATTTACATGAGTTAATATGGCAGGTCTATGTTGTGTTACGACTCTGGAGTAACCTGTGGCATTGCTAGTGGATAATCAGAACTTCATTACAGACCATGGTTTTGGGGAAGTTTCTCAGTAAAAATTATACGTGAATGTAAATGCGAAAAAAAAAAAAAAAACTAAAACAGAAGATCTCCAGTCACCGCAGGTTCCTTCCTCTGCCGCAATACATCAGATATAAGTTGTCACAGTTTCTAAACAAATATGATGTCTGGAAACTACTAGGTGAAAAGAACACATAGCAAAATAGAAACATTACTTCGAAATACAAAGAACATTTAGAAAAACAACACTATTATTTCAGCGTAAGTTTTAAAACATTGCGAAAATCTTTCATTGAGTTGAGGAACACACGTTAGAAAAATATTTCAGAAGGTATCCTTTTCTTTATTGTTTATGTAGCTTAAATTTCGTACTTGTTTATGTCATCAGGTAACAGTTACAAACCTTAGGTTCAATAGTTATGTTGACAACAGTGGTAAATTTACACATAAATAACAATTTTGGCTGCATTTCAGAGATAGATGCTGAAACTTTTGCGAAAAATAGATCCAAGTTTTTGATATGTTAGGGATGTGGGTTTGTTAAACTTCCTTCTGTAACGTGTTATAACTAAGGACATGCTGAAGTAATACACAAATATCGAGTTAAAATATGCAAGTAGATATGCTCTCCCTAACATAACCACATATATATAATATCAGGCTGACGTGGGGTACCTACGTTTCTAGTATTTGTACACTTAGAGAAAGCTTTTGACAATGTTGATTGGAATACTCTCTTTCAAACTCTAAAGGTGGCAGGGGCAAAATACAGGGAGCGGCAGGCTATTTACAATTTGTACAGAAACCAGATGGTAGTTATAAGAGTCGAGGGTCATGAAAGGGAAGCTGTGGTTGGGAAGGGAGTAAGACAGGGTTGTAGTCTCTCCCCGATGTTATTCAATCTGTATATTGAGCAAGCAGTAAAGGAAACAAAAGAAAAATTCGGAGTAGATATTAAAATCCATGGAGAAGAAATAAAAACTTTGAGGTTCGCCGATGACATTGTAATTCTGTCAGCGAAGGACTTGGAAGAGCAGTTAAATGGAATGGACAGTGTCTTGAAAGGAGGATATAAGATGAACATCAACAAAAGCAAAACGAGGATAATGGAATGTAGTCGAATTAAGTCGGGTGATGCCGAGGGAATTAGATTAGGAAATGAGACTCTTAAAGTAGTAAAAGAGTTTTGCTATTTGGGGAGCAAAATAACTGATCATGGTCGAAGTAGAGAGGATATAAAATGCAGACTGGCAATGGCAAGGAAAGCGTTTCTGAAGAAGAGAAATTTGTTAACATCGAGTATAGATTTAAGTGTCAGGAAGCCATTTCTGAAAGTATTTGTATGGAGTGTAGCCATGTATGGAAGTGAAACATGGACGATAAATAGTTTGTACAAGAAGAGAATAGAAGCTTTCGAAATGTGGTGCTACAGAAGAATGCTGAAGATTAGATGGGTAGACCACATAACTAATGAGGAAGTATTGAATAGGATTGGGGAGAAGAGAAGTTTGTGGCACAACTTGACCAGAAGAAGGGATCGGTTGGTAGGACATGTTCTGAGGCATAAAGGGATCACCAATTTAGTATTGGAGGGCAGCGTGGAGGGTAAAAATCGTAGAGGGCGACCAAGAGATGAATACACTAAGCAGATTCAGAAGGATGTAGGTTGCAATAGGTACTGGGAGATGAAGAGGGTTGCACAGGATAGAGTAGCATGGAGAGCTGCATCAAACCAGTCTCAGGACTGAAGACCATAACAACAACAACGTGGGGTACAAACTGTTGCTTTATTTGACTGGATCTGTTGAATTTTGTGAGTTAGGTAAATTATTGTTCATATGGAAAATTTCACAGTAGACAAGCAAATAGCTAAATTAATTCATGAAAAATATGAAGGGAAGGATGGAAACAGAGAGAGACAAAGAGAGAATTTGAGATTAAACGAGAACAAAGTTTTTTCATAGCAGGGTTTGTGACGATTATATTTGATACATATTATAACTAAGAAAAGGTTGGAGTAACACACTGACTGCTTTAAAAATATATAAATACAGATATACTACTTGTGCTATTAATTGATATACAGATATTCTGAAGCTAACAGAGGGTACAAGCTATTGGCATGTAGGTATATTCGTATATGAGGCCATTCCGTTGTCAATTTGGGGAACTTGATGGTAATATAACTAATTATGTATGGTAAAGGAGAACAACACAAGTAACAGCATCCTACATGTCTAACCTAAGAGCAAAAAAAAAAAAAAATAAATAAAACCATACATCCTTGGAACACACGAAATACACTGACACCAAAGAAAACAAATGGAGACCATCTTAGATGACAACTTTTTATCTCCACCTTACCCTTTATTTTTACCGTAAATAATTAATTATATTACCATGATATTCCAAATGAATAATGAAGTGACCTCATTTACATATATACCATCATATCAACGGCTTGTACCCTTTGTCACCTTGCAATTAATAGCATAAGTAATATAGATCTATGTGCATATTTTTAAAGCATAGTCAGTGTATTACTCTAACACTTTCTTAGTTATAACATGTAACAAGTATAGTCGAAATACACCCTTGCTTTAAAAAACTTGGCCCTCCTATACTCCTTTCACCATCTGTATCTGAAACTCTTGTCCTAAGGGTGGGAAACTGCCTCTGAAAGCGGAAGAATCAGAAATTAACAACGATGCGAGGATACAGATGTCAACGGAAACCACTCCATTAATGACACTAGCGTGTATCCACAGGACATTTGGCCTACAATTGAAAAAGTATCATGATGATTCCGGGATAGTCCCCCAAGGAGGAGGCGACCATGAAAAAAGATGGAATATTCAACGAAATAATAAAGTTCTACGAGTCGGGGCATAGCACGTCAGTAGCTGAAAAGGGAAATGCAGATGCTCAATCCAGACATAGTAGTGGTCAGTGAAATGAAATGGAAAGAAGACAAGGATTTCTGGTCAGATGAGTATAGGGCAATATCAACAGCAGCAGAAAATGGTAAACGGGAGTATAATTCGTTATGAATAGGAAGGTAAGGCAGAGAGTGTGTTACTGTGAACATTTCAATGATAGGGTTGTTCTTATCAGAATCGACAGCAAACCAACGTCGACAACGACAGATCAGGTATACATGCCGACGTTGCAACCTGAAGATGAGGAGATAGAGGAGATGTATGAGGATACTGAAAGGGCAATACAATTCGTAAAGAGAGATGAAAATCTAAATTTTATGGGGAACTGGAATGAAGTTGTAGAGGAAGGAGTAGATGAAAAGGTTACAGGAGAATATGGGCTTGGGACAAGGAATGAGAGAGAAGAAAGACGAATTGACTTCTGTAACAAATTTCAGCTAGTAGTAGCGCATACTCTGTCCAAGAATCACAAGAAAAGGAAGTATATATGGAAAAGGTCAGGTGATACGGGTTAAAATTTCAATTAGATTACATCATGGTCAGACAGAGATTCCGAAATCAGATACAGGATTGTGAGGCGTACCCACGAGAAGATGTAGACTCTGGTCACAATATAGCAGAGATGAAAAGTAAGCTGAAGTTTAAGACATTAGTCAGGGAGAATCAATACGCAAAGAAGTGGGATACGGAAGTACTAAGGACTGACGAGATACGGTTAAAGTTCTCTAAGGCTATAAGGAATACCTCAGTAGGCGGTACAGCTGAAGAGGAATGGACATCTCTAAAAAGGTTAATCACAGAAGTTGGAAAGAAACACATAGGTACAAAGAAGGTTACTGCGAAGAAACCATGGGTAACAGAAGAAATACTTCAGTTGATCGATGAAAGGAGGAAGTACAAAAATGTTCCAGGAAACTCAGGAATACAGATATACAAGTCGCTGAGGAAATAAATAAATGGGAAGTGCAGGGAAGCTAAGACGAAATAGCTGCATGAAAAACATGAAGAAATGTCGGAAGGACTAACTCAGTATATAGGAAAGTCAAAAACCTTCGTTGAAATTAAAAGCAAGGGTGGTAACATTAAGAGTGCAACGGGAACTCCACTGTTAAATGAAGAGGAAAGAACGGAGAGGTGGAAAGAATACATTGAAATCCTCTATGAGGGGAAAGATTTGTCTGACGTGATAGAAGATATAGCAGGAGACGATTTAGAAGAGAGAAAGGATCCAGTATTAGAATCAAAATTTAAAAGAGCTTTGGTGGACTTAAGATCAAATAAGGCAGAAGGGATGGATAACATTCCATCAGAATTTCTAAAATAATTTGGGGAGGTGACAACAAAACGACCATTCACGTTGGTGTGTATGAGCCTGGCGACATACCATCTGAATTTCGGAAAAATGTTATCCACACATTTCCGAAGACTGCAACAGCTGACAAGTCCATTCTCGCAGTGCATCCAAGTTTCTGACGAGAATAACGTACAGAATAATGGAAACGAAAATTGAGGATGTGCTAGATGACGATCAGTTTGGCTTTAGAAAAGGTAAAGGCAATTCTGACGTTGCGGTTGATAATGAAAGCAAGACTAAAGAAAAATCAAGACACGTTCATAGATTTTGGCGACCTGCAAAATGTGTTCGACAATGTAAAATGGTGCAAGATGCTAGGAATTCTGAGAAAAATAGCGGTAAGCTATAGCGAAAGCCGGGTAATACACAATATGTACAAGAGCCAAGAGGGAATAATAAGAGTGGACGTCCAAGAATGAACTGTTCGGATTAAAAACGGTGTAAATTAGGGATGTAGTCTTTCGCCCCTACTGTTCAATCTGTACATCGAAGAAGCAGAGATGAAAATAAAATAAAGTTTCATGAGTGGAATCAAAATTCAAGGTGAAAGAATATCAATAATACGATTCGCTGATGACATTGCTATCCTGAGAGAAAGTGAAGAAGAGTTACATGATTTGCTGAATAGAATTAACAATCTAGTGGGTACAGAAGATGGACTAAGAGTAAATCGAAGGAAGACGAAAGTAATGAGAAGTAGTGGAAACGAGAAAAGCGAGAAATTTAACATAAGGATCGACGGTCACGAAGTATACACAGTCAAGGAATTCTGCTGCCTAGGTAGTAAAATAACGAATGACGGAAGGAGCAAGGAGGACATCGAAAGCAGACTAGCAATGGCAAAAAGAGCATTCCTGGCCAAGAGAAATCTACTAATATCAAAAATCGACTTTAATTCGAGGAAGAAATTTCTGAGAACGTACGTCTGGAGTACAGCATTGTATGGTAGTGAAACATGGACTGTGGGAAAACCAGAACAGAAGAGAATCGAAGAGTTTGAGATGTATTGCTACAGACAAATACTGAAAATTAGGTGGACTTATAACGTAAGGAATGAAGAGGTTCTGCGCAGAAGCGAAGAGAAAAGGAATATTTGAAAAACACTGGTAAGGAGAAGGGATAGGATGATAGGACATTTGTTAAGACTTCAGGGAACGACTTTCGTGGTACAAGAGGGAACTGTAGAGGGCAAAAACTGTAGAGGAGGACAGAGATTGAAATACATCCAGCAAATAATTGAGGACGTAGGTTGCAAGTGCTACTCTGAGATGGAGGTTGGCACAGGAGAGGAATTCGTGGCGGGCCGCATCAAACCAGTCACAAGACTAATGACCCCTACCTCCCCAAAAAAATTCTGAATCTCTATCCCACGACCTCTCTCTCTCTCTCTCTCTCTCTCTCTCTCTGCCTTCAATCTCCAATTCGTATTTTCCATGAGTTACTTTAGTTCTTTGCATGTCTACTTGTTTTTAACATCAACAATAACTTAACAAAACTCTATAGGTCCACCCAAATGAAACCAACAGATTGCATCCCATGTCATCCTGGTATTTCGTATATTTGTTTACATTATTAATAGTATATCTGTCTACATGTCTTTAACTTGGTATCAGTGTATTATTTCAGCATTTTCTTCACTATACCACGTAACATATAATCCACTTAACGTTTGCAACATGTCACCTGATGACATAAACTGGTACGATATTGAAGCGATATGAACTTGACAGAAAAGGGTACCTCTCGAAATATTTACTCTAACATATTCAGTCATCAACTCAACGAAAGATCTCCACAATGCGTTAAAACTTACACTGAACTAATAGTGTTGTTTTGCTAAATATTCTTTATACTTCGAAATAGTGTTTCTGCTTTTGCTATACGTTTTTGCAGCACCTAGCATTTTTCAGACACCTCTTTGTTTACGGGCTGTGACAGTTTATGTTTGAAGTATTACGACAGAGAGAGGAGGCTGTGGTCACTATCCATATTCTATTTTAGATGGTACATTTACGTTAATTTTTAGTCAAAAATCTCCTCAAAGCCTGTTCTGAAATAGTGTTTTGTTCGTCCTCTAGACCGTTCCACAGGTTACCCCAAAGTCGCGACACAGCACGAAGTCGTATTGACACATATAAGTCTACGTGATGATGGAGACTTAAACCTTATAAACATGTTTTACATGTAAATAAACAGTGACTGGTAACAGTAACCTTGTTTCTTTCTATATACACTTCTGCAAACGTAATAATTCGCTGTTTTTTAATAACATATTCGACTTTGACTGTAGGAAGTATATATTTTCTCAACAGCAATTTCATTCTCAAGGCAATTATTAATAGTGATTTATTGCAGTTTGTTTTAGAAGATGTTAACATTGTGATAATGCTTAGATGACAGGCGAACATGTCGGAGGAGAATAGCTTTAAGACCGAAATTGTAACTGTCATTGTAAATACTTGCTTTAGTCAATGGAAAGTATAATGTCCTTTAAAATGTTCTACATGACTGTGAATCCCAGCTATGAAAAGATAAGCATCTGTCTGTTTCCGAGCAGCTAACTGTGATTTCAGTCATCCGTATAATTCTTGTTGTTTCATTTTACAAAATCGTTGCCTATTTTACCAACTTTATTTTGTCTTTTCAAATTTTATATTGGCTGCTTTCATATTAACTGATTCGAGACTGTCGGTGAAATATTTAAAATACCGTTATCAGTTTTCTTCATTGGCGTAGCTTATTCCACAGAAATAGGTTACTGAGCAAGTACATAGTACACACAAATGAGATGCTAGAGCGTAAAAAAAAATTTAAAAAATCTTAGTCTCTACACACTGCTTTCTCGGATACAATATTGAATGAATTTTTACTTCTGTCTTCACTTATTCATTGGGCAGTGCCTCTCACTGAAACAACATTTTCTGTCATTATCATTACCATTTTTTGCCACGACGTACAATTTTATTTATTACACATACTTCTATGCTGCGCTTAAATTATGTAGGTATTGAACATAAATGACAAATTAAATATTTGTCGGTGATGTTTTCAGCTGGGGAATACATGTATCACCGACTGAACTTTCACAGTCGTCTATATTCGTTACTCCTGCAGTTTCCGCCACGCAGTCGCTTTCCGAAGATCGTTTCAACTTTTCTCGCGGCTGATTCATTACAGAAGCCTGAGGTTTCGCCTTTGATGTCTGTTGAAACTCTGCTGAAATTGCTACGTCTGTAAAGAAGTCGATCTTGTCTGCACCGCAGGCCCGGGAAGTTTCTCTCTAAAGCCATCAGCGCACAGCACGGAGTCTTAATTCCCGCTATTGAGACATCGTTTCTCATATTCTCTTTGGTGGAGATTAAAAAAGCTGACGCCTTTATGATCCAGGATTCTGAAGTTGCCTTCGGCAAACCCTGGGATTGATGCTTCGCAGACAAAAGCGCTCTCATCGACGGAGACATACGAGTGTGTCGAACCGGATCCGAGTGCGTCTCTGAATCAAAGAACAAATAAGAACAAGAAAGCCATCTCACTTTCACTAAGTGATGCAAAACTTACGACATGGATTCTTCTATCTGAAAAAATAATAGAAGTAGAAAATGAGATAACTATGTTCAAAATTTGAGAGTAAATAACTAAATGAAACATTAACTGTTTTCTAGTTTTACAAAGTGCTGTCAGATAAAAACGTGACTGATGCGAAACAGTAAATAAACTGTTAATTATTTCGAAAGTGATTGCCATAACTGTTAGTACCCGACTCATGCGATTATAGTTGGTGGTGACTTTAATTTACCCTCGATATGTTGGCGAAAATACGTGTTTAATTCCGGAGGTACAGATAAAACATCATCCGAAATTATGCTAAAAGCATTCTCTGAAAATTATTTCGAGCAGTTAGTTCATGAATCCACACGAGTGGTAAACGGTTGTGAAAACACACTTGACCTCTTAGCAATAAATAATCCTGAGATAATAACGAGCATCAAAACGGATACAGGTATTAGTGAACACAGGGTTGTCGTAGCAAGAGTGAATATTATAACCCCCAAATCCTCCAAAACGAGATGTTTCTATTTTCCCACCTCCGCATTACAAATGTTTTGAGTGAAATGCCCAGTCGATGCGCTGTTGTTTTCACGTCAATTCTACCAACATTGAGAGTTGTTTAGTTTTCGGGGTTTTGTAAAATTCCTGGATTCGTCTCGTCGCTGTGCAGCCTATGAAAAGGATTGCGGAAGACTCCCAAATAAATTCCAAAGTACAGGGCAGTTTTAAGACGAATATATTTCCAGGACTCTGGTGTCCGAGCCTGGTTAACTGACCGGTTACATCAGGTGTACCCAAAGTTGACATCAAACGACACAGAGTTCACAACAATCAACAAAAGAGTGAGCCTACAATACATTTGCTCGCAACCCTAGCCAAAAAACGAGTGACCCAAGGCGCCTGGGTGACCTCTATTTATACTTTTGTTAACAATTACCTACAATGAAAATTACAATTTTACGTAAAACCACAATTAAAAGTTAAACCGAATATGAGCTACACATTGCTAAAAATTGACAATCTCAGTGCAGAACAAGGTGAACCTATTTTCAACTTAGTTACGAGTTAATATAATATTTTCTGACTAATTATGTTACAGGTAACAATTACATTTCTAAATTTGTTTATAACAAATCAACTAGTGCCAGAATTTTAGTGCTAACATATATCGGAGATTCAATTAACATGCTTTATTTATATGTTCTATTTAAATTGCTGTAGTAATTTTATAATGATAGGTTTACTGGTACATCCTGACCATGTGCTACATTTCTTTCGATTAGTTACAGTATTAATTTCACATTTATATTATGTTTCTCACATAAGAACAATGTTAATCAGCAAAGCAACATTTATAATTATATGTATACTGAAATAGTGGTTATTTTTGTATGTAATTTGGAAACAGATCACTTTACAATTGGACAATTAGGACAGGTGTTTATCTTTAATGCTCTCCGAGGGGTTCTGATAGGTAGCAATGAGATACAGTAATATTTCAAAAATTAAACGAAAAGAAATAGTATCGGAAACAATTGAGAGATTTATACCAAATAAATTAACAAACGACGGAGCTGATTCTCCTTGGTACACAAAACGGGTCAGAATACTGTTGCAGAAACAGCGAAACAAACATGCCTAATTTATACAGAAGCAAAATACCCAAGATTGGCGATATTTTACAGAATCTCGAAATTTAACGCGGGCTTCTTGCGAGATGTTTATAACAGTTCACAATGAAATTTTGTCTCGAAACCTGGCAGAAAATCCAAAGAGATTCTGGTCGTATGCGAAGTATGTCAGCGGCAAAAAACAATCAATGCCTTCTCTGCGCGATAGCAATTGAGATACTATCGAAGACAGTGCTACCAAAGCAGAGTGAAATGCCTTCACAAAATAAGACGAAGTAAATATTCCAGAATGCGAATCGAGAACAGCTATCAAAATGAGTAACGTGGAAGTAAATATCCTCGGAGTAGTGAAGCAAGTTAAATCACTTAATAAAAGCAAATCTTCTGGTTCAGACTGTATATCAATTAGGTTCCTTTCAGAGTATGCTGATGCATTAGCTCAATACTTAACGATCTTATACAACCTTTCGCTCGAGAAAGATCCGTACCCAAAGACTGGAAAGTTGCACAGGTCACACCAATATTCAAGAAAGGTAGTAGTAGTAATCCACTAAATTACAGGCCCATATCATTAACGTCAATATGGAGCAGGATTTTAGACTATATATTGTGTTTGAACATTATGAATTACCTCCAAGAAAATGGCGTATTGTTACAGGTCAAAATGGTTTTAGAAAACATCGTTCTTGTGAAACACAACTAGCCGAACTTCCGTGGTGCATTCGAAATAACGTTGACTTCATGTTGGTGAGCCTTATTTTGCAACAGCATGATGCCGTACGTCAACATTCCTTCGCGTTTGGACTTGATGACGCACTTGGTTTTTTCAAAGTGTCTAATTACCGCTGTGCGTTAATTGTGAAGCCGTGTTGCAGAAAGTCAATGAGGAACAGGCCATTTCAGTCAAAGAAAAAGGTCATAATGAGTTTCTCGGCTTTGGATTTTTTTTTCGGTGGGGGTAAATCGTCCTATAGAAGAATGCTGAAGATTAGATGGTTAGATCACATAACTAAAGAGGAGGTATTGAATAGAATTGGAGAGAAGAGAAATTTGTGGCACAACTTGACTAGAAGAAGGGATCGGTTGGAAGGGCATATTCTGAGGAATCAAGGGATCACCAATTTAGTATTGGAGGGCAGCGTGGAGGGTAAAAATCGCAGAGGGAGACCAAGAGATGAATACACTAAACAGATTCAGAAGGATGTAGGTTGCAGTAGGTACTGGGAGATGAAGAACCTTGCACAGGATAGAATAGGGTGGAGAGCTGCATCAAACCAGTCTCTGGAATGAAGACCACAACAACAACAACAACGGGGATAAATCACTGCGATTCCATTGTCGGCTCTGACGCGTGCTCCCCGGATCAATATTACGTTAACAAATTTTATCTCCCGCGACAATACGAGACAGGAAACGATGTTCTTCATTGTGATACAGTTCCAGGTGCTACAGTGAAGTAAATGTACTGTTAACGTATGCAGCCCCGTGAGGCTTGGGGAACCCACTGCGCACAGTATTTCCGGAACTTCAGATGCTCTGCATTGATGGCGTCAGCGGTACCTTGACAGATGCCCAGCATGAGCCGAATGTCTTCCACCCTCCGCCATCGGTAATTACTAACGGCAGAATCCACCACTGCAATGACAAAAGGAGTAATGACACGCTGAGCCTGTCCTATTCGACTGCTGTCTTTAAATGACACCCGACGTCCTGCAAATCGTTTCCATGTGTACACACCCGAAGTGACATAATGTGTTCACCATATACAGCAGACATTCAGCCTGAATTTCACTTCCTGACACTCCTTTCGCAGTCAGTGCCCGCACTACACCCCGCTGAACCACTTTCACAGCCTCCATAGTGATGTCGGACGCACACACGAGTCGCTGAGTTCACGTCGAGCACATCCGGGGTCCACGAGAATTACCGGCACTTCCACCGACTTCTGACGTCACGCTACACGCCTTCCCCGATATACACTATGTGATTAAAAGTTTCAGGACTCATGGCTGAAAATGCCTTATAAGTTCGTGGCGCCGTCCATAGGTAATGCTGGAATTAAATATGGTGTTGGCCCAACCTTAGCCTTGATGACAGCTTACACTCTCACAGCCATACGTTCAATCAGGTACTGGAAGGTTTCTTGGGGAATGGCAGCCCATTCTTCACGGAGTGCTGCACTGAGGACGGTGAGGCCTGGCACGAAGTCGGAGTTCCGAAACATCCCAAAGGTGTTCTGTAGGATTCAGGTCATGACTATCTTCAGGCCAGTCCATTACAGGGATGTTATTGTCGTGTAACCACTCCACCACAGACTGTGCATTATGAGTAGGTGCTCCATCGTGTTGAAAGATGCAATCGCCATCCCAGAATTTCTCTTCAACAGTGGGAAGCACGAAGTTGCTTAAAACATCACTGTAGGCCTGTGCTGTAATAGCACCACGCTAAATATCAATGGGTGCAGGCCCCCTCTATGAAAAACACGACCACACCGTAACACCACCGCCATACCCACACCCTGCCATCGGATCGCCACATTGTGTACCGTGATTCATCACTCCACACAACGTTTTTCCACTGTTCACCACTGTTCAATCGTTCAATGTTTACGCTACTTACACCAAGCGAGTCGTCGTTTGGCATTTATCGGCGTGATGTGTGGCTTCTGAGCAGCCGCGCGACCGTGAAATCCAAGTTTTCTCACCTCCCGCCTAACTGACACAGTACTTGCAGTGGATCCTGATGCAGTTTGGAATTCCAGCTGTCGGCGGTCTCTGTCAGTCAACAGACGAGATCGGCCTGTACGCTTTTGTGATGTATGTGTCCCTTCACGTTTCCACTTCACTATTAAATCGGAAACAGTGGACCTAGGGATGTTTAGGAGTGTGAAAATCACGCGTACAGAAGTATGACGCAAGTACCACCCAATCACCTGACCACATTCGAAGTCCGTGAGTTTCATAGAGCGCCCCATTCTGCTCTCTCACTATGTCTAATGACTACTGAGGTCGCTGATATGGAGTGCCTGTCAGTAGGTGGCAGCACAATGCACCTAATATGAAAAACGTATGTTTTTGGGGGTGTCCGGATACTTTTGATCACATAGTGTCCTCGTACTTCGCGACTGCTCGACTACGTCCGTAGTCAGATGGGAAATCAATATATTAATGAAAAGGTAACCGATTGAGTCCATACGTTTGCCATATGTTATGAAAAACGTATTTCAAGTGCTATTAATCGCGCAGTTACGAAGCATTAAACTGCTCTGAAGTAGTAACTGTCTCCCTGCTGGAAACAGTCGCTGCTGCTCGAAAGACTTGCAGTGTCAGATGGTGTGACGTACGCCACAGAGCCCCATACATTTTGTTGTACTCGGAGCACATCTGACGGTGAAAGTTTGCACTGTTCTTTCTGATTCCCTATGAACCATGGACCTTGCCGTTGGTGGGGAGGCTTGCGTGCCTCAGCATTACAGATAGCCGTACCGTAGGTGCAACCATAGCGGAAGGGTATCTGTTGAGAGGCCAGACAAACGTGTGGTTCCTGAAGAGGGGCAGCAGCCTTTTCAGTAGTTGCAGGGGCAACAGTCTGGATGATTGACTGATCTGGCCTTGTAACACTAACCAAAACGGCCTTGCTGTGCTGGTACTGCGAACGGCTGAAAGCAAGGGGCAACTACAGCCGTAATTATTCCCGAGGGCATGCAGCTTTACTGTATGGTTAAATGATCATGGCGTCCTCTTGGGTAAAATATTCCGGAGATAAAATAGTCCCCCATTCGGATCTCCGGGCGGGGACTACTCAAGAGGAAGTTGTTATCAGGAGAGAGAAAACTGGCGTTCTACGGATCGGAGCGTGGAATGTCAGATCCCTTAATCGGGCAGGTAGGTTAGAGAATTTAGAAAGGGAAATGGGTAGGTTAAAGCTAGATACAGTGGGAATTAGTGAAGTACGGTGGCAGGAGGAACAAGACTTTTGGTCAGGCGAATACAGGGTTATAAATACAAAATCATGTAGAGGTAATGCAGGGGTAGGTTTAATAATTAATAAAAAAATAGGAGTGTGGGTAAGCTATTTCAAACAGTATAGTGAACGCTATATTGTGGCCAAGATAGACAAGAAGCCCACGCCTACTACAGTACTACAAGCTTGTATGCCAACTAGCTCTGCAGATGACGAAGAAAATGAAGAAATGTACGATGAAATAAAAGAAATTATTCAGATAGTGAAGGGAGACGAAAATATAGAAGTCATGGGTGACTGAAATTCGGTAGCAGGAAAAGGGAGAGAAGGAAATGTAGTAGGTGAATATGGATTGGGGGGAAGACATGAAAGAGGAAGCCGTCTGTAGAATTTTGTACAGAGCACAACTTAATCATAGCTAACACTTGGTTCAAGAATCATAAAAGAAGGTTGTATACATGGAAGAAGCCTGGAGATACTGAAAGATTTCAAATAGATTATATAATGGTAAGACAGAGATTTAGGAACCAGATTTTAATTTGTAATATACACTCCTGGAAATGGAAAAAAGAACACATTGACACCGGTATGTCAGACCCACCATACTTGCTCCGGACACTGCGAGAGGGCTGTACAAGCAATGATCACACGCACGGCACAGCGGACACACCAGGAACCGCGGTGTTGGCCGTCGAATGGCGCTAGCTGCGCAGCATTTGTGCACCGCCGCCGTCAGTGTCAGCCAGTTTGCCGTGGCATACGGAGCTCCATCGCAGTCTTTAACACTGGTAGCATGCCGCGACAGCGTGGACGTGAACCGTATGTGCAGTTGACGGACTTTGAGCGAGGGCGTATAGTGGGCATGCGGGAGGCCGGGTGGACGTACCGCCGAATTGCTCAACACGTGGGGCGTGAGGTCTCCACAGTACATCGATGTTGTCGCCAGTGGTCGGCGGAAGGTGCACGTGCCCGTCGACCTGGGACCGGACCGCAGCGACGCACGAATGCACGCCAAGACCGTAGGATCCTACGCAGTGCCGTAGGGGACCGCACCGCCACTTCCCAGCAAATTAGGGACACTGTTGCTCCTGTGGTATCGGCGAGGACCATTCGCAACCGTCTCCATGAAGCTGGGCTACGGTCCCGCACACCGTTAGGCCGTCTTCCGCTCACGCCCCAACATCGTGCAGCCCGCCTCCAGTGGTGTCGCGACAGGCGTGAATGGAGGGACGAATGGAGACGTGTCGTCTTCAGCGATGAGAGTCGCTTCTGCCTTGGTGCCAATGATGGTCGTATGCGTGTTTGGCGCCGTGCAGGTGAGCGCCACAATCAGGACTGCATACGACCGAGGCACACAGGGCCAACACCCGGCATCATGGTGTGGGGAGCGATCTCCTACACTGGCCGTACACCACTGGTGATCGTCGAGGGGACACTGAATAGTGCACGGTACATCCAAACCGTCATCGAACCCATCGTTCTACCATTCCTAGACCGGCAAGGGAACTTGCTGTTCCAACAGGACAATGCACGTCCGCATGTATCCCGCGCCACCCAACGTGCTCTAGAAGGTGTAAGTCAACTACCCTGGCCAGCAAGATCTCCGGATCTGTCCCCCATTGAGCATGTTTGGGACTGGATGAAGCGTCCTCTCACGCGGTCTGCACGTCCAACACGAACGCTGGTCCAACTGAGGCGCCAGGTGGAAATGGCATGGCAAGCCGTTCCACAGGACTGCATCCAGCATCTCTACGATCGTCTCCATGGGAGAATAGCAGCCTGCATTGCTGCGAAAGGTGGATATACACTGTACTAGTGCCGACATTGTGCATGCTCTGTTGCCTGTGTCTATGTGCCTGTGGTTCTGTCAGTGTGATCATGTGATGTATCTGACCCCAGGAATGTGTCAATAAAGTTTCCCCTTCCTGGGACAATGAAGTCACGGTGTTCTTATTTCAATTTCCAGGAGTGTATTTCCAGAGGCAGATGTGGACTCTGACCACAATCTATTGGTTATGAACTGTAGATTAAAGCTGAAGAAACTGCAAAAAGTTGAGAATTTAAGGAGATGGGACCTGGATGAACTGACTAAACCACAGGTTGTACAGAGTTTCAGGGGGAGCATGAGGGAACAACTGACACGAATGGAGAAAGAAGTACAGTAGAAGAAGAATGAGTAGCTTTGAGGGATGAAATAGTGAAGGCAGCAGAGGATCAAGTAGGTAAAAAGACGAGGGCTACTAGAAATCCTTGGGTAGCAGAAGAAATATTGAACTTAATGGATGAAAGGAGAGAATACAAAAATGCATTAAATGAAGCAGGCAAAAAGGAATACAAACGTCTCAAAAATGAGATCGACAGGAAGTGCAAAATGGCTAAGCAGGGATGGCTAGAGGACAAACGTAAGGATGTAGAGGCTTATCTCACCAGGGGTAAGATAGATAGTGCCTACAGGAAAATTAAAGAGACATTTGGAGAAAAGGGAACCACTTGTATGAATATCAAGAGCTCAGATGGAAACCCCGTTCTAAGCAAAGAATGGAAAGCAGAAAGGTGGAAGGAGTATATAGAGGGTCTATACAAGGGCAATGTTCTTGAGGACAATATTATGGAAATGGAAGAGTATGTAGACGAAGATGAAATGGGAGATATGACACTGCGTGAAGAGTTTGATAGAGCACTGAATGACCTGAGTCGAAACAAGGCCCCGGGAGTAGACAACATTCCATTAGAACTACTGACAGCCTTGAGAGAGCCAGTCCTGACAAAACTCTACCATCTGGTGAGCAAGATATATGAGACAGGCGAAATACCCTCAGACTTCAAGAAGAATATAATAATTCCAATCCCAAAGAAAGTAGGTGTTGGAAGATGCGAAAATTACCGAACTATCAGTTTAATAAGTCACGGCTGCAAAATACTAACGCGATTTCTTTACAGACGAAAGGAAAAACTAATAGAAGCCGACCTCGGGGAAGATCAGTTTGGATTCCGTAGAAATATTGGAACACGTGAGGCAATGCTGACCGTACGACTTATCTTAGAAGCTAGATTAAGGAAAGTCAAACCTACGTTTCTAGCATTTGTAGACTTAGAGAAAGCTTTTGACAATGTTGACTGGAATACTCTCTTTAAAATTCTGAAAGTGGCAGGGGTAAAATACAGGGAGCGAGAGGCTATTTACAATTTGTACAGAAACCACATGGCAGTTATAAGTTTCGAGGTACACGAAAGGGAAGCAGTGGTTGGGAAGGGAGTGAGACAGGGTTTTAGCCTCTCCCCGATGTTATTCAATCTGTATATTGAGCAAGCAGTAAAGGAAACAAAAGAAAAATTCGGAGTAGGTATTAAAATCCATGGAAAAGAAATAAAAACTTTGAGGTTCGCCGATGACATTGTAATTCTGTCAGAGACAGCAGAGGACTTAGAAGAGCAGTTGAACGGAATGGATAATGTCTTGAAAGGAGGATATAAGATGAACTTCAACAAATGCAAAACGAGCATAATGGAATGTAGTCGAGTTAAGTCGAGTGATGCTGAGGGAATTAGATTAGGAAATGAGACACTTAAAGAAGTAAAGGAGTTTTGCTATTTGGGGAGCAAAATAACTGATGATGGTCGGAGTTGAGAGGATATAAAATGCAGACTGGCAATGGCAAGGAAAGCGTTTCTGAAGAAGAGAAATTTGTTGACATCGAGTATAGATTTAAGTGTCAGGAAGTCGTTTCTAAAAGTATTTGTATGGAGTGTAGCCATATATGGAAGTGAAACATGGATTATAAATAGTTTGTACAAGAAGAGAATAGAAGCTTTTGAAATGTGGTGCTACAGAAGAATGCTGAAGATTAGATGGGTAGATCACATAACTAATGAGGAGGTACTGAACAGAATTGGGGAGAAGATTAGTTTGTGGCACAACTTGACAAGAAGAAGGGACCGGTTGGTAGGACATGTTCTGAGGCATAAAGGGATCACAAATTTAGCATTGGAGGGCAGCGTGGAGGGTAAAAATCGTAGAGGGAGACCAAGAGATGAATACACTAAGCAGATTCAGAAGAATGTAGGTTGTAGGAGGTACTGGGAGATGAAGAAGCTTGCACAGGATAGAGTAGCATGGGGAGCTGCATCAAACCAGTCTCATGACTGAAGACCACAACAACAACAACATAGATCACACGTCTATAAACACCCACCAACGTCCGTGCCGTTGTCGTTGTATAATCTGGTCCGTTTTCATTTGACTGCCCCTTATAAAAACGCAGTTTGCATAAGTAAGATAAAAATATTCATTTCGTAAGGATCTAAATGCTCCTGTGATATCTCGTTTATTGCTAAAACAGATAAAAGAAGTAGTCATTTCTTTATTGCAAGTAGTTAAGTTACGTTCCACGAGCGTACTGCGCAGTATTACCACGACTGTGAATAACTGATTTCATCCTGTGTATATTTTGACGGAAACTACCCAGTCCTACAGGCAATGCTATATATGGATGACCAGATGTATGGGTTGATGGATCAGTTGATCAACGGTTGGCTCGGCAGGCACTGTGATCCTCTTTTCCTGTTTGAGACATTTTGGTATCAATAACAGAATGATGTATTACGGACTTAAACGTAAGCATGGAACATACCGAGAGAAATCACGCATGTTCATGTCAAACTGACAATATTGCACTACAGGAACATGCGTTATAAATCTAAAAACATTAAGTATGTATGGTACATTACGCACATCAAAAAAAGTTTTGCGTCACCTCGGCTCCGAGAATTTCGGAACCTGTACAAAAAATTGGAACAGAGTTCAATATAAACATCATTTCTGTCCTTTTAACTGCTGATGAAAACCACAAATTGCATGTTGTATCACCATACTGCGAAACGTCCAGAGGTGGTGGTCCAGATTGCTGTACACACCGGTAGCACGTCCTCTTGCATTGATACATGCCTATATTCGCTGTAGCATACTAGCCACAAGTTCATCAAAGCATTGTTGGTCCAGATTGTACCACTCTTTAACGGCGATCCCTCAGAGTGGTTGGTGGGTCACGTCGTCCGTAAACAATAATTTTCAATCTATCCCAGGCATGTTCGATAGGGTTCATGTCTGGAGAACATGTTGGCTACTCTAGACGAGCGATGTCTTTATCCTGAAGGAAGTCATTCACGAGATGTGCAGGATGGGGGCGCGATTTGTCGTCCATGAAGACGAATGCCTCGCCAATATGCTGCCGATATGCTTGCACTATCTGTTTGGGGATGGCATCCACGTATCGTACAGCCGTTACGGCGCCTTCCACGACTAACAACGGCGTACGTCTGCTTCACATAATGCCACCGCAAAACAGGAGGGAACCTCTTCCTTGCTGCTCTCGCTGTACAGTGTGTCTAAGGCGATCAGCCTGACCGGGTTGTCTCCAAACCCAACTTCGACGATTGTCTGGTTGAAGGCATGTGCGACAATCATCGGTGAAGAGAACCTGCATGGTGTCGTCGCTGCAGAGATGGCCCTCGCCATGGACGTGGGGAGTGACGTTGCGCATGATGCAGCCTTTTGCGCACAGTTTGAGTCGTAGCACGACGTCCTGTGGCTGCACGAAAAGCATTATTCAACATGGTGGCCTTGCTCCGAGCCATAATTCGTATGTAGCTGTCATCCGCTGCAGTAGTAGCCCTTGGGCGGCCTGAGCGAGGCAAGCCATCGGCAGTTCCTGTCTCTCTGAATCTCTTCCATGTCCGAACAACATCGCTTTGGTTCACTCCGAGACGCCTGGACACTTTTCTTGTTGAAAGCCGTTCCTGGCACAAGGTAACAATGTGGACGCGATCGTTCCGCGGCACTGACCGTCTTGGCATGGTTGAACTACAGACAACACGAGCCGTGTACCTCCTCTCTGGTGGAATGACTGGAACTGATCGGCTGTCGGACCCCTGCTTTTAATAGGCGCTGCTCATGCACGATTGTTTAAATCTTTGGGCGGTTTCAGTGACATCTCTGAACAGTCAAATGGACTGTGACTATGATACAATATACACAGTCATCGTTTATCTTCAGGAGTTCTGGGAACCGGGGGTGATGCAAAACATTTTTTGATTTGTGTATTTTAAGAAATATGCACGGTTTTTTAGTTATTGAATTCCTCAGGTAAAAATAAGAGCATGTCATTACTGTTAACGTGTTACGACCGAAGGTGGCGTCGTGGCGTTATTAGCAGGTCGAACGAAGTGTGGTGGTTCAAATGGTTCTGAGGACTACGGAAACGAAGTGTGGGGTGAATGACTTGTGGGATGCCGAGGCTAAGACGCTAATGATTCAATCAACGCTCATCTAACAGTGAGAGTCTTATTGGCAGTCCATCTTCCTCGCGGCGCTGCCGAGCAACGACCGCACAGAGCCCGCGCTGCTTGAAAGTGCAATGCGGCTCGTCAGCGCCCGCCGGGGAACTTCCCGAGCGCAGATCCCAGCGTTGTCTGTGGCCAGTGCCGCAGCCCATAGGAGGGCGCAGAGGCCGTGTGTCTCCGCAGCCCATCGTGGCTGTGGACTTCTGTCGGAGCCCCAGGGCTCTCGGTGAGTGATGCTGCACTAAGGTTCATTCGTAGAATGCTGCACATGCATGTAGTTGGTGGCCGAGATGGCGTGAAGACGGAAGATCCAGCAGGAAAACGGACAGCCCAAGTGGAGGTCCCAGCATACAGTTGCTAAGGTGGTAGTTTTACTGTCCCAGTAGCAGTGACAAGGCGCCCAACGCCGATGTTGAACAGCCTGCAGATAGGCGGAATGGTTCTTCATCCCTGTAAGGTCGGCCCGGCCCCCGTCCTCAGCCAGTCACCATTGTCACTGGGGGAACCGCGGCTTCTCTCTGTTGTCACTGACAGGACTGCAGCTTGCAGAGCGGAAGTCCCCACCACAGTTGGCCAGCTGTGTACTTGTAGCAGTGGTCTCCAATTTGGCAGCAGCTTGTAGACACTTGTTGAATTCACCAGAGCATCCTGCAACTTAGCGGAACTGGTGTTCCACCGACATCCGTGTTGCAGATGGAATGGCCTCACTCTGGGAATGAGCTTGAGGAGAGCGGAGGTTTTGTAGCAGGTAGTCACCAAATGTGCTCTCTTTTTATGATCCTGTCAGCGGCCTCAGCTACTCTAGTGTTAAGCTTCAGGCGATCAGAGTATTCCTTTATACAAAGTTTGCATCCTGAAAGACGCTCTTATGAGACCTCTAGGTGAAGTTATTACACTTAGCCTCCTTGCAGTCGCTTTCTGTCAGTTCCACGCTGTTTTGCTGCATCCATTGTCCTTGGTTTCCCTCTCGGTCTGATTAATCGAGCCCCCAGCTTGTTTCTACTTCAAGCCTTCGGTACTGACATTCGGTTATGATACCGTTGTGTAGCTGGTAGATGCATACCAATTAGCAACGTCTACGGCAGATTCTGACAAAAAAAAAATTTCCTGCACGTACTTACTGTTCTACTAAGCAACATACATACGAGTACCATGTATGATAATGCAAGTATTTACACTACTGGCCATTAAAATTGCTACACCACGAAGATGACGTGCTAGAGACGCGAAATTTAACCGACAGGAAGAAGATGCTGTGATATGCAAATGATTAGCTTTTCAGAGAATTCACACAAGGTTGGCGTCGGTGGCGACATCTACAACGTGCTGACATGAGGAAAGTTTCCAACCGATTTCTCATACACAAACAGCAGTTGACCGGCGTTGCCCGGTGACACGTTATTGTGATGCCTCGTGTAAGGAGGAGAAATGCGTACCATCGCGTTTCCGACTTCGATAAAGGTCGGATTGTAACCTATCGCTATTGCGGTTTATCGTATCGCGACATTGCTGCTCGCGTTGGTCGAGATCCAATGACTGTAAGCGGAATATGGAATCGGTGGGTTTAGAGGGTAATACGGAACGCCGTGCTGGATCCCAACGGCCTCGTATCACTAGCAGTCGAGATGACAGGCATCTTATCCGCATGGCTGTAACGGATCGTGCAGCCACATCTCGATCCCTGAGTCAACAGATGGGGACGTTTGCAAGACAACAAACATCTGCACGAACAGTTCGACGACGTTTGCAGCAGCATGGACTATCAGCTCGGAGAGCATAGCTGCGGTTACCCCTGATGCTGCATCACAGACAGGAAAACCTGCGATGGTGTACTCAACGACAAACCTGGTGCACGAATGGCAAAACGTCATTTTTCGGATGAAACAGTGAACAGTACATACATATAATTTGACGTTTGTTGTACGCCGCCTTCTTGGTGCTGCTGTTTTAATGGCCAACAGTATAGTTTATTGAAAAACTCCAATGCAGGAGGTGGAAAATCGACCTCTTCCCTGGTGAAGTTAATGACGAGCCCATTCTGCATTTAGCGGCAGTCGGCCGGTTTCCGGCAACAAAGCGGCCGTGCAGAGGGCGGCCGGGGCGCCATCCGGTGGAGTCGGCGTCGCGTGCGCCTATCACTGATAAGCAAACATTAAGTTAGCGGCTGGCGGGGGAGTCGCCGAGGGCAGCGGCGCGGGGCGGCGCGGCGCGGCGCCACATAATTGAGTGTAAATCATTGGACGGACGCAAACACGGGGGCGCGCAGGCGGCCGCGCGGGGGTTTATTGATTCAATTAATTACCTTGCACCCTCCTTCCCACACACTCGTTAAGTTCCGCCACGCAACGCACGCAGGGTTGCACAAACGGACGCGGGGGCCGGCGCTCCCCCACACGCGTCAACACCCAGATCCCACTGCGGGGACCCTCTGCCGCTTCCGATTGTAAACTCGTTTGCTCAGCGCATCAACGGAAATGCCTAAACATGGGTGCCGCCCCAGTCAGAATGATAGTGATGGAAATATGGTGATTTTTGCGGAAACGTTTAAAGTAAGTTTACTAAAAACGAGACCTACATAATCATATGGGACCAAAAATTAGTCATAACATGAGACACGACGCTAAACTCCCATGGTTCAGTCCTTGGTCCATTTCTTTTATCGTTGCGTACCAATGACATTTCATGGATACTTCACTCCTGTAACTACTACTAATTTGCTAACACATTTAGTTTTATATCAGTGTCAGCCCTAAGAACATTACACATCATTAATTGACCGATTCAGATAGATCTTCCTGAAGAAAGCTGAGAGCTTTGCGTAGCTACACCAGCTACTACTCTGTGGCATTCTGTAATAACTCCCTCTACCACACAACACAGCATTTACAGGGTGGTCCATTGATAGTGACCGGGTCAAATATCTCACGAAATAAGCATCAAACGAAAAAACTTCAAAGAACGAAACTCGTCTAGCTTGAAGTGGGAAACCAGATGTCGCTATGGTTGGCCCGCTAGATGGCTCTGCCGTAGGTTCAAATGGCTCTGAGCACTATGCGACTTAACTTCTGAGGTCATCAGTCCCCTAGAACTTAGAACTACTTAAACCTAACTGACATAAGGACATCACACACATCCATGTCCCAGGTAGGATTCGAACCTGCGACCGTAGCGGTCGCGCGGTTCCAGACTGTAGCGCCTAGAACCGCTCGGCCACGCCGGCCGGCTCTGCCGTAGGTCAAACGGATATCAACTGCGTTTTTTTTAAATAGCAACCCTCATTTTTATTACATATTCGTGTAGTACGTAAAGAAATACGAATGTTTTAGTTGGACCACTTTTTTCGCTTTGTGATGTATGGCGCGGTAATAGTCACAAACGTATAAGTACGTGGTATCACGTAACATTCCGCCAGTGCGGACGGTATTTGCTTCGAGATACATTATCTGTGTTAAAATGGACCGTTTACTAACTGCGGAAAAGGTCGATATCGTGTTGATGTATGCCTATTGTGATCAAAATGCCCAACGGTCGTGTGCTATATATGCTGCTCGGTATCCTGGACGACATTATCCAAGTGTCCGGACCGTTCGCCGGATAGTAGCGTTATTTAAGGAAACAGGAAGTGTTCAGCCACATGTGAAGCGCCAACCACGACGTGCAACAAATGATGATGCCCAAGTAGGTGTTTTAGCTGCTGTCGCGGCTAATCCGCACATCAGTAGCAGACAAATTGCTCGAGAATCGACAATCTCAAAAACGTCGATGTTGAGAATGCTAAATCTGCATCGATGGCACACGTACCATATTTCTGTCCACCAGGAATTGCATGGCGACGACTTTGAACGTCGTGTACAGTTCTGCCACTGGGAACAAGAGAAATTATGGGACGATGACAGACTTTCTGCACACGTTCTATTTAGCGATGAAGCGTCATTCACCAACAGCGGTAACGTAAGCCGGCATAATATGCACTACTGAGCAACGGAAAATCCAACGAAACATCAGCGACCTTGGCGGGTTAATGTATGGTGCGGCATTATGGGAGTAAGGGTAATTGGCCCCCATTTTATCGATGGCAATCTAAATGGTGCAATGTATGCTGATTTCCTACGTAATGTTCTACCGATGTTACTACAAGATGTTTCACTGCATGATAGAATGGCGATGTACTTCCAACATGATGGATGTCCGGCACATAGCTCGCGTGCGGTTGAAGCGGTATTGAATAGCATATTTCATGACAGGTGGATTGGTCGTCGAAGCACGTTCACCGGATTTGACTTTCCCGGATTTCTTTCTGTGGGGAATGTTGAAGGATATTTGCTATCGTGATCCACCGACAGCGCCTGACATCATGCGTCAGCGCATTGTCGATGCGTGTCCGAACATTACGGAAGGCGAACTACTCGCTGTTGAGAGGAATGTCGTTACATGTATTGCCAAATGCACTGAGGTTGACGGACATCATTTTGAGCATTTATTGCATTGATGTGGTAATCACGCTGTAACAGCATGCGTTCTCAGAAATGATAAGTTCACAAAGGTACATGTATCTCATTGGAACAACCGAAATAAAATGTTAAAATGTACCTAGGTTCTATATTTTGATTTAAAAATCCTACCTGTTACCAACTGTTCGTCTAAAATTGTGAGCCATATGTTTGTGACTATTACAGTGCCATCAATCACAAAGCGAAAAAAGTGTTCCAATTAAAACATTCATATTTCTTTACGCACTACACGAATATGTAATGAAAATGGGGGTTCCTATTTTTAAAAACGCAGTTGATATCCGTTTGACTTATGGCAGCACCATCTAGCGGGCCAACCATAGCGCCATCTGGTTTCCCCCTTCAAACTAGACAAGTTTCGTTCTTTGTAGTTTTTTCGTTTGACGCTTATTTCGTGAGATATTTGGCCCGGTCACTATCAATGGACCACCCTTATACAGCAGAAGATGTAACTTAAAATTTGCGATACCGGTTTGTGTGAGTCTCTAATCGACTTCAATAGATACAACTACTGCGGGCTATTGCATTTTTCATTTAGTTTTAAATTTTAATATTTCTAGCACTTGTATGTGAACTCCTGTTATACTGAGTGAATTGGTCAGTTAATTATATATAATTACTTTAGCTGTCCTAGATTTAAAATCATCTCCTAAAAACATTGCTACTGGCGTATGAGGTATGAATCACGATCTTTTTCCACTGTCACGATGGGCACTAAACATGGGATTTAAACTAAGATAAGTCATAAGTCATTTTCAAATCACATTGAAAGTTGGTCAGCGAACATTTCCTTGAAACAGTTTCTCGAATTTATGTTAGTCATTACTAGTTCAAGACCTCGATGTAAACTGCAACGGACGTCTAAACTAGAAAGAACAAACTGTAGCTGCGTGCGGGAAAACTCTGTCCTGCTTTCATACAATTCAGAAATTTAGAAAAATATTTCCACCTCAGATACAACAAAAATTGGTCCACTATTTAGTCCGGCCATGTCTTTACCAAATGGTGTATTTAAATACGGTATAGATAGTGAAAACTCTAGACGACTCGAGGTAGCTGTGGATGCTTGCCTCAGTCGTGCGTTAGGCGTTCGGCTGTGTGATCACGTCAGTCCTTCCTATGTTCAGAATTGACGAGAGCGAATAGACGAATGGTGTTCTCAATACATCTCCTCACGTACCGGATACCTACCACCATTCCATAACTGCAATACCAGATCAGATACGTCCAACATCTTGACTGTACTTTTTGCGCAACACTAAATCTATATCCCCTTCTCCATACCTACCATACGACTGTGGAACAAATACCCCGTAACCTGCGTCATACCCAAAACCACATTGGATTCTAGAGGAAATTGTAATTTCATTTGTTATTATCGGCGTAACTCCCCTCTCTACATATCCCGGCTGCTTTATTTCTGTCGAACAGGCAACCAGTATCTTTTGTCACATTGTAAACTTCCTACACATTTCCCATTATCTTTTATATTTCTGTTTTCTTTATTCCATCATTTCTGTTAATCTTACTTCATTATTTCTACTCTTTCTTAGACCGGCTAGCATCGCCACGCGGGGTAGCCGCGCGGTCTAGGGCGTCTTGTCACGGTCCTTGCGGTTCCCCCCCGTCGGAGGTTCGAGTTCGCCCTCGGGCATGGGTGTGTGTGTGTTGTCCTTAGTGTAAGTTAGATTAAGTAGGCGTAGGGTTAGGGAGCGATGACCTAAGCAGTTTGGTCCCATAAGACCTTACCACAAATTTCCAAATCTTCCGGCTAGCATCTCGTTGCACATTTACAGCATGTCGGACCTCATCAAAGGTATTTCACTACAACTAACATCCACAAACACTACTAATACGATCAGGAACGCCTGACATTACTAACATTACTAACCGCAGTGCTGTGAAAGTGTTAAAAACAATATGAAAGGAAAATTACCGTGTGACGAATCAGCAAAGTAACATATGGTAGGATTTTTCTCCGTAATTAGACTGTAAATATCCACCAAACTCACGATAACATGTTAGAACAGTGAAGGGTAACTTCCAAAAGTGTCTCGAATCAAAAACTCTGATAATAACGGATTTAGACTAGAAACGAAGACTAACATATGGTGTCAAATCTAGCAGAGAAGACTAGCTTAATCTGAAGAAAACCAGTGTGAACAACACCCATACAGTGAAGGGAAACGATCATAATTCTGAATTATAGACATATTATAGGTAAAAGTCATAAACTGTAGAAATTGAGGAAAATTGATTACGAGAAACGTAAAGCGATACGCCAAGTGGCGGAATGCAAAGTCCCGAGAGTAGGTCGCAGTGTGCCAGCTGAGACGCACTACGCGTGAGTTTCGCAAGTAGGCCAAATTGCGCTGGCCGCAGCGAACCGGTGTTGCTAGGCACGACTCGTGTTTCCGTGCCCAACCGCGGGAGTCAGCAGCGTAAGCGAGCTCACAGTCCCCACCTGGTCCCGTGAACCATGTGGAGTCGGCCGAAGTGGCCCAGCGGTTCTGGGCGCTGCCGTCTGGAACCGCGAGAGGCTACGGTCGCAGGTTCGAATCCTGCCTTGGGCATGGATGTGGGTGATGTCCTTACGTTAGTTAGGTTTAAGTAGTTCTAAGTTCTAGGGGACTGATGACCTCAGAAGTTGAGTCCCATAGTGCTCAGAGCCATTTGAACCATGTGGCCGGCTGACGTAAGGAGCTGACGGCGGTGCTCAGTGTCGATCGGACATCGACGGCGAAGCCACTCAGCCTACATTCGGCTCGCTCTGTGGCGTATCGCTTTTGGGACTCATTGTCGCAATGTGGTGCCGCACAGGCAACACACACCAAATAAAGGTCAATCTTTAAGAAGTATAACACAGATCCGCAATCCTGGATGGAGCACGCCAACTAAGTGGTGCTGACACCACGCCCAAGTCCACGAAAGCGATGCTTAGTAGAGCGCAGAGCAGCACCAGTAGCAAAGTATCGCTTATAGGCATGGCGTCTGGTGCCGACGAATATGCCGTCATGTCACCGAGCCAGAAGATCGCTGCAATCGACGAGCTATTAAATGACATTGGGGCGGAATTAAAGGCCAAACACGTATCGAATAGCGTACTGAATACAATAAGGAATAAAATATTCCCTTTGGCTTTCCAACTCACGTCAGCAGAAGCAAAGGTCGAGCTGCTGCAAGAGCAGAACAAAGATATACTGCGCGAACTTCAACACTCAGCTGACCCAAAAATGGTTCAAATGGCTCTGAGCACTATGGGACTTAACATCTGAGGTTATCAGTCCCCTAGAACTTAGCACTACTTAAACCCCACTAACCTAAGGACATCACACACATCCATGCCCGAGGCAGGATTCGAACCTGCGACCGTAGCAGTCGCGCGGTTCCAGACTGTAGCGCCTAGAACCGCTCGGCCAACCCTGCCGGCTCTGCTGACCAAGTGAAGGACCTTAGAATTTAGTCTCTCACGGAACAGGTCAACAAACTCGAAGAAAACAATACAAAACTCGCTAAAATAAACCAAGAGCTCAGGGACCAAATTAGGGAACTGAGAGGAAAGGTTACTGAACGGGCACAGCAACAGGCCAAGACACTAACATACGCTGCGGCACTCTCCACCGCACCCAAAGAACATAACCGCATTGAGGTGGCAAAAGCCAAGCAGGCAGCCACTCTCTTCATAAAGTCTACCAACAACCAAGACACGAAAACAATCAAACAAACGTTGACAAAAAAACATCAACCCAAGACGAGACAACCCACACATTAAGTCAATAAGAAACACGAAGACAGCTGTGATTGTCGAAGCAGCAACACAGGAGGACTGGAGGAAAATAATAGAAAAGACGAAAGATATTGAGAATATCGCGTGTGAGGGGCCCAGAAAGCGGCAACCTTTGGTGGTGGTCTATCGAGTGACAGACACTATCTCGGAAAGAGAATTTCTTGAGTGTCTATACGACCAAAATCTCAGTGACGATTTCACAAAAGACGAATTCGACAAAGACGTGAAAATCAGATTCCGCACAGGGCCCAAAGGAAAGGGATACAACCATCAAGTGTTGGAAGTCACACCAAGAATTTATTGGTACCTCACCAAAAAAGGAAGGGTGTACATAGACTTCCAATCCCTATCTGTCAAAGACTTTACGTCAGTGAGCCAGTGTTACAACTGTTGTGACCATGGCCATACAACCAAAGCCTGCGCAGACACAGGTACGACCTGTTCAAGGTGTGGCAAAAAGGGCCACAAACGCGCGGACTGTCGACCATCAGGGCCCATCGATTGCATTCTCTGCAGGAACAGAAACCGAATTTGCAATAAGAGCAGGGGTGGCGTCTGCCAGACCTACAAACAGCTGCTTGATAGACTAATTGACAGTACTGACTATGGCAACTGAGCACCCCCCTGAGTCAAATAACATGCTCCATAAATCAACCCCTGAAAAAACAATATCATACAAGTCACCATCCACCAGGCACCGAAACCATCTACGTGCAATACTCTGGCGTAAGAGGCAAAACCAATTACCTGACGACTACCCCAACAATCGTCACATTCGAGGCTTGATACACAATACAAACCTGGAGGACAGCCATCACGCAATCATTGAATACATAGACGACCTAACACTCACAGGACAAATGTCACCAGAAGCCGCCAAACTAATCAAAAGCCAAATAATGTACTGGATGACATTCCAGACGACCCTTATGAACAGGATAGACGAACTCGAAGACGAACTACTAAGAATAGACATGATAACCCCAAATCCTGATACCGACAGACCAGAAAGCCACACCACACATGACCAACCAAAGCAACTAAACCAGACAGCGTTGCTAACGACTCATCGCCTATTCACTCCAGCACAAGGACGCACATACGACCTTACAAAATGCGGACGCATCAAACCAATCAAATTCATACAAGGTGAGACCTTGAACCCAACGGTGCTAAACACAACCGTAACGCAAGCCAGCACAACTGGGCCCCAAACGGAAAACACGGACAAATCAGACACCCCAGACTGTAATCAAATCAAACGCAAAATAACTCTCTCTGACTCACTGACAGAGGAAGAAGACGACGTCGATTACTGCCCTTACGCCAGAGATTGTAGTGTTCATAACAATGATACTCAAAACCGTAATACCGACCTTGAACAGGCCACAGCACCGGCAGACACCACGAATGCCACACAAAAAGCCGCAGCAACAACCGCAACAAAAGTCTGCGCAGGGTCTGGCAATAGAGGCGACAGTGTGCATAACGTAGACGAGCAGTCAAGTGGGAACCAAATCACGTCAAATCTATGCCGAATGGAGGCACAAACAAACAACACATCTGATACACATCAAGACTGCACAAAGAAACACACACAAAAAAAACGAATCATCACAGCCTTTAGGAAACTAAAACCGCATACAAAACCCAAACAGCCTAAGAGAGTCAAGAAAGCGAAAGCGTGTAACGACCAATCGCGGCAATCGCAGGCTGCCTTAAAACCTAGTGATACAAAAGTGCATACCCCTGATGAAACCAACACCTTCGCAGCCCCCCAACCAACAACCTCAATGCCGACGCCCAAGGAAACCCCCACATCAACCAACGAGGACGCCAATCCAGCGGCCCCCGCAGAGGTGCACAACAACGCCACTACACCATCACGACACGTCACGGCTGCAGAGACGCCAACACACGCCATCGACACCGCTGGTTTTAGTTACGACAAGTTAGATACAAATGTAAAATTAACTAGACTAGAAAAAAGGGACATCTTAGAGACGGCACATCGGATGCTCATCCGCACCCTACACCCGTACGGCCATTCTGTCTGTTTCCGTACATCGGAGCAAACCGATGGACTGATTCTCAAAACGGAGAATATTCCAATAGATCCAGACAGCCTACTAGACCTGCTCACACAGGTGTGCGCCCGCAGGGAGGAACCATTCGATATGGACAAGCTTTACAAGGATCACGTAAGGGCTCATGGGAGAACATCGATTACAGTCAAACTGGCAGCAAGTGCTACGCCACCGTTAAACGCCCAAACTGCTAATAGCACAGCTTAATGCTATGCGGAGTATACTTGTAAATTCGGAGCTCTCACGGGTCCTACGTGAACTGAAAAGTCACATTCTGTGCATACAGGAGCCCCACACTGGACAAGGGCATATCCCCAACTTTCCTCCAAGTGCGGTGACAGTTGCCGAGGGGACGGGCTATAAGGCATCTGTCATAATCTTAAACAAAGAAATACATCCAGTCAAAATTACAGAACTCTGTTCCGAGCACCTAGTTACAGTTGAAGTCACACACGAGGGAGATACTTGGATCATCGCGTCGCTGTACGTCCAATTCTGTCATTGCATCAAACGATACGTAGACCTCATCAGAGATGTTGCGCAATACGCTGGCAACAAGAAACTTCTCATCTGTGCAGACATATATGCCGGATCAACCCTGTGGCAATCAGACAGAACTGACGACAGAGGTAGAATAATAAATGACATCATCCAAGAAAATAGACTACACGTACTCAACAAGGAAGGACATCACCCGACCCACATCGGACACAACGGTCTTTCATCAAACATAGACATCACCCTCGTTAATAATGCCGCCATCAACCACGTACGAAACTGGACCGTACATGACCAGATCACTGCTAGCGACCACAACATCATCACACTAACCTTAAGTGGTACACCAAACGTCAACACAGAAACACAACCAAAAAGACTATTATTTGACAAAACAGACTGGGACAGGGTCAGACTAAAAATACATGAGCACACACTGCAAGACATCACCGGCAGTGTTGATTACAGAGCACACATGCTGACAGATATCCTCACACACACAGAACACCTGCATACCCACACAAAGAATGACAAAACACCAAAACATTCCCTGGACTACACAATTAACACGACTCAAACAAGACTCAAAACGTAAACGTAAGCTTTACCAACGAGCAATTTCAGATAGAGAAAGACAATTACGACTACACGACTACCGGCTTGCCAAGGACAAATATAAACTTGAACTGAATAAGACCAGGAAAGACCATTGGAATAACCATGTAGCAGCACAAACACAACTAAACATTTGGGGGGATCCATACAAAATCGTGACAGAGAAAATTAAGAGCCCACTGGCTCTGGGAACGCTGCGACAGGAGGACGGTGCGATGACTAAGGGCTGGAGACGCATAGCGGAGTTCCTGCTGAGCAAACTCCTGCCTGACGACATCGCAAACACCGACACACCACAACATGCAGCACTGAGACGCGAAGTAGACACAGTATACACCACACCAACCGTCACCTGTCCATTTGTGCAGGAAGATGTGGCAACAACGATCTCAGAACTCAAAAACAAAAATGCGCCTGGACCAGATGGTATCCACTATGAGGTACTGAAATAAATTGCACCGCAGGTCACCCCGTTTCTCACAACGTTGTTAAACGATGTATTAAGGCTGGGCCGTGTGCCTGCAGTGTGGAAGACCTCGTAGTCGGTTATCATCAAAAAGGCTCCAGACAAAGACCCATCAGACCCCAAGTTATACAGACCAATTTGCCTTATCAATACACTCGGTAAAGTACAAGAAAAACTATTCTGCAAAAGACTACAAGCACACCGAACACTACGGGGACTGACACCACACCAATACGGCTTCAGGGAAGGGAAATCTACAGACGACGCAATTAACAGAGCACTCCAAATAGTACACGACACACCCTCCAAATATACACCTGCAATTATGATAGACATCTCAGGTGCCTTCGACAACCTCTGGTGGCCGGCCTTGTTCAGGAGGCTCAGACACCTGCAGGTACTGGAGTCTCTGTATAATAGTTTCATGGACTATTGCAGAGACAGAACGGTCGTTTGGCAAATGAACAACCAGAAAGTGATTAAACGAATTACAAAAGGCTGTCCACAAGGGTCGATCTGGGGCCCCATCTTCTGGGACATAGTTATAGAATCGCTCCTACAGTTACTAGAGGAGCACATCTTGACAGATGGAGTTGTCGCTTATGCTGATGATCTACTCGTCGCAGTTTCAGCAAACAACCGTGCCCAGCTAGAAGAAAGAGCCAATGGATCACTTCGGACAATAACCCAATGGCGCACAGATAATAAATTGAAGATAGCAGAACACAAAACAACTTGTACATTGCTAAAGGGTATCCTGCGCAGGAACCCAATAGTCAAAATCTGGGGCACAAACATAAAAAAACTAGCAGTCACACGCTATCTAGGAGTATGCATTGACGAACGATTGAACTTCCACGAACACATGCGAATATGCACACACAAAGTAGAAAATATACTATACAAACTGGCTAGGCTAAATTCGGAACAATTCAGACTACCCCTACGAACATACCATTGCACTCTCTTCGAGTCAGTACTATACTTTGCTGCCAGTACGTGGACCCACAGGTTAAATCTCTCAACCAACGGAACCATTGTACGTCGAGGGCAAAGAAGTGTTCTACTTCCACTAACAGGGGCATTCAACACAACATCAAATGACGCACTATGTGTCGTAATGGGAATCTTCCCCATAGATATCACCATCAGGTACCGCGCAGCAATGTACTGGCTTAGGATGGGGAGAATAGACCAGGTTCGGCAAATCACTGGTGTACCGATTGAGACAACACGCCAACTCAGAGCATGGCGAGTGGACACCTGGCAGAGCGAGTGGGCCAACAGCGACAAGGGCCGCCGTGTTTACAACTTCTTCCCTGACATCCGGGAAAGACTAAAACTAAAACATATCGATCCCAGCCGCGGTATGGTACATTTCATCACAGGACATGGCCCTTATCCCACGCACCTGTACCGTGTGAGTCTGCAGCAGACTAATAGATGCACATGCGGGGAAGAAGGTTCCCCTGAACATAGTGTTTTCTTCTGCGGACAACGCACGAACACAAGACACACAGTAGACATAAATCGTCTGAACACACAGAACGAACTACATGCCATAACACGCGACCTGGAAAGGTGGACTGAACTCAACAAACTAACTGAAGAAATTTCGAAGGTCCAACAAATAGAATACTTGCGCAACAGACCCTACCGAAGGCAAGTCGGTCCAAACAGACATCACGATGCCCAGGAGGACACAGATAAACAAATACAGACCAGGGCACCAACACGGATATTGAAGCGTCCAGCGCGGATGATCCATAGTGTCAACCAAGTCCACTTCAAAGAACAGTCTGGAACAACCGAAAAGAAGTGCACAAGTCACACACAATCCTAAAAACAGATTGCACCTTATATGTAAATAGTTAACAGTACCTCCATGTCTAATAAGAGCTTAAAGCTAGGTACCTCTTCAAGGGACCTACGGCTTCCGTTAAGAGGCAGCGCACAGTCTGGATGGAAGGATCTTAATTGTGGTCCCTCTCTTTTGAGCCGAACCCGACGGATACTTATGGTAGATCGGGGAACCACCGTTCAGGCTGTGTTGCTGGCGGGGCCGGAAGGTGCTAACTGCCACACCACGTATAATTGTAAGTCTCATTGGCTCAGCATGAATTGTTTGTACAACCAACCTACACAGCCTATACCTCAACCTCCACTACAGTAATAACTCCTCATCTGAAGCTTAGCCGGCCGCAGTGGCCGTGCGATTCTGGCGCTGCAGTCCGGAACCGCGAGACTGCTACGGTCGCAGGTTCGAATCCTGCCTCGGGCATGGGTGTGTGTGATGTCCTTAGGTTAGTTACGTTTAAGTAGTTCTAAGTTCTAGGGGACTTATGACCTAAGATGTTGAGTCCCATAGTGCTCAGAGCCATTTGAACCATTTTTTTGAAGCTTAAAGTTAGGCACCCCTTCAAGGGACCTACGCCTCTTGGTAAGAGGCGGCGCACGGCCTGGATGGAAGGATCTTAATTGTGGTTCCTCTCTTTTGAGCCCAACCCGACGGATACCTATGGTAGATCGGGGAAAACCACCGTTCAGGTCGTGTTGTCGGCGGAGCCGGGAGGTGCTTCCGCCTGATGTACTCCACTAGGCTCGACACAAACTGTTAGCGTCATTAACTTTATTACTATTACCACAAGAACCCTTTCATTAGCAACTTTGAGCCAAGCACAAAATCAGTTACCTCTCTATTGTAGATCGTAAATAGTTTAGCAGGCTGGACATGGAGGTCTTAGTCTTAGTTTCTAGCTTTAACGTACCCTGATCTCTTCTAGTTAAGTTAGTTTCTAGGATGGTAAATGTTAAAGGCATGGTGAGCGATGGCCAGCGTCTTGAGGGTCATTCCAAGACCCGGCCGCCGCCCACAACCAGGTGACGGGCAATATTATACCTATCTCTTCTCTATTCAATTCTATTCCTTCCTTCGTTCTAAATATTTAATTCCGTTTTGTTTATTAATATCTCACTTGATTTTGTATTAGTTATAAGTTTTACTAATACTGCACAAGAAAAAGATATCAAATGGATGTAAACAAACAGAGCCCGCCTCCACGTGGCGGAACACGGGCAACGGTGTGAGTGGGGACGGGAGCCGGGGTGGTGTTACTTTCTTTCAGTCACACCGGACCCCGGACCCAGTCACAGCGGCCAAGTGGCAACATACGACCCACCATAAGAAATTAGACGGTGGGTCATAAAAAATAAGCAGCTAGTGAAAAAAAAGTGTATTTTGGTTCCTTGCGTACTGTTGCCTAATGTTTGTGTTAGTCGGCGTTATTCGCATTCGACAGGAACATAATGACGAAATTACTTAACGCGATGTTAATAGAGCATACTGCTAAAATTCCATATGTTCATTCCTAAGCATACTCTCGATTAAATTGGTTCGGTACTACACAAATTCGTAACTTGATCATCAAAGGATGTGTAGTTAGATGTAAGAGAGGGTCCGACGGCACTAATGTAACCAGGTGAAATTAATGCATAAATAAATAAATGCGTGTCATCACTTCCTACATCGATTATGGTTTCAACTCAGCGAAGAGGAGAGTTTACACGTTTCTTCGGGCGTGCCATATCCAGTTGACGCCACTTTTCGATCGTTAGATCCCTTAGATCTGTCTAGTTACAAGGTCTTGACTTGCTGTTCCAAATAACCCGAGACATTTTCTAAGAGATTAAAATCGGATGATTTAGCCGGCCAGTCGAGGTGCGATAGGCTACCAGAGTGTTCGTGAAACCAGTTACCTATGCATGTAGGTCTGTGAGCACAGCTGTTTGTCAGCTTGGAAGACTGGAATGCGCTCACCACGGTCATCACAAAGGTGCAGAAGAGAGGACAATCCTTGATCACCGGGAATGTTGAAATGATCATCTTGGTCCATTTCATGGTCACCGGGAGTGTTGAAATAATCATCTCTGTCCATGATCATGGTGACCTAAATGAGTGCGCGTAAGTAATGGAACTGGAAACGTCACAGAACCGCCTCCATCCTGAACAGCACCCTGCACACACTGCGGGTTAAACATCTCATTGGGCTGTCAGCTTACTCGACGCATTGCTTCAGTTGAAAAGAGGAAAAAGAGCGGTTGTTCGAGCTATGCGACATGCCTCGAGACAGCTACTGTCCATTTATTCTGCTGTTTGGCCCGTGGAAGAAGCCAGTGTTATGTTCCGCTATTAGTAATGGTCTTTTTCCCAGGAACCCGACTCCGAATGCCCATTGCATGAAGTTCCATTCGCAATTCGGCTCAGGAAGCGGTTGAGTTGGACCTGTTTTCATTGACGGCGGTAATTCCTGTCGCGTCTGAAACCGACTGTCGCTGACAAGACGTGCCACTCGTCTCCGGTGCCTGTCTGTTAGGATCTTGTGACCATCGCAGTTCTTACGCCGTGTTACATGCTTTCGAGTTGTGCACCTTTCCTTGCAGACATGTTGGACGGTCCGCCTTGATACATCAACAAACCGAACACTTTCATTCACGGTGTGGTTATTGAGACGTACAGAGGTGGTAACACTTGTGTGGTGTTCTGCCACGCCTTTACAGCGACCAATGTTAAAGCTCTGATTAATATAACTAACTGGTACATACATACTACTTCACTGCTGTGACTTGGGTCGGCGGTGGAGTGTCACACGGCAGCCTGATACCAGTCGTAGGGCATCTATACCGCTTTAAGGCTACCGACATGCTCTTTTAAGAGACTGACTGGTCCAGAATGAGATTTTCACTCTGCAGCGAACGCCTATATGAAACTTCGTAGTAGATTAAAATTGTGTGCCAGATCGAGACTCGAGCTCGACACCATTGCCTTTCTCGGCCAAGTTCTCTATCGACCGAAGTACCTAAGCACGACTCGCGACCCGTCCTCATAGTTTAACTTCCACCAGTACCTCATCTTCCACCTTCCAGACTTCACAGAAGCTCTCCTGGGAAACTTGCAAGACTAGCACTCCTGGGGGAAAAGATTTTGCTCAGTCGGTAGAGCCCTCGCCTGAGAAAGGCAAACGTCTCGAGTTCGAGTCTCGGTCCGGCACAAAGTTTTAATCTGCTAGTAAGTTTCAGGTTGACTAATATTTTTTCCGTGTAGCTTATTTTGTAGGCAGAGCCCTAAGAAACCCGACTGTGCAGCTTCAGGAAGAAGATGAAAGACGCACCAAGTTTCATACCGTGTTTCTTGGCTTCCGGAAGATATTTGTTATAGTTGCGTACTCTTGAACAGTGAACGAAACCGCGAATACAATGCATTGGATTAGCTTTGAGCCTGCATTGCTAGAATGATGTTGTCTAACGAAGACCTCTTTTCAGACGGAGTACAAGGAAATAGGTCTTGTCCAGTGTGTCATTCTCTTTAAGCAATGTAGGCAAGCCTCGGGAAAACGTACGAGAGCGTGCTGAAAAGTAATGCCTTCGAATTTTTCTTGTGAAAACTCTTAAACGTAGTTAGATAAAACAAACGTTATTGACATTCTACATGTTTATTCTTTGTGTCCACATATATGCAGCTCTCTGTCACTTGAGGTTCTGAAATTGTAGTGTGTAACATGACTGTGTGTAACGTAATTATATCGGTGAGAAACAGCGTGCTCTAATCGAGTTTCGAACTCAAGAGCGTTGGCCACACGTAGAGTAACCTCTCTTTCAGTATGTCAACGCCAGACAACACACGAGCGCTGCGACATCTGCAACAATCCTACGCCTTGGGTTCACTGTCATCGATCATCATCCATACAGTCCCGACTTGGTCCCATTCGATTTTCATCTATTTCCAAAACTTAAAGATCGCCTTCGAGGACTGCACTTTGATAGTGACGAAGCGGTGCATGCAGAGGTGATGTTGTGACTCCGTCAACGAAGTCAACCCTTCTACAGTACGAGATCAACAAACTGATCTCTCATTGCGACAAATGTGTCCGTCGCCAGTGTAACTACATTGAGAAATAAATATGTGGCCATGAAGAATAAAGATGAGGAACGATAATAACGTTTTTTTTCTATCGCAGACGTTTAAAGACCTTTCCCCTAACACTACGCCGTGCGGCGATACCACAGTGGTGGCGTGCGCGAAACAGCGGTCAACGGCCAGCGACATCTCAGTGGTGTCGTGTGCAGCATCGCTCAGTGGCCGGCGACACCACAGTGGTGTCTTCTGCATAGTATCGCGTAGTGGCCGGTGACAGCACGTTAGTATCTTTTCCAATCTGTTGGTGCTTTTTTTAGGTAACAATAAGTTACACACATCAGCGAGTATATTGTTTTTATAATTACTGGTGCCCTTTCATCGTGGCGGACGAAAGAGACAATAGGATTATTTACGATGAATGCATGGAGGTCTTGTCTGACGTTCTGGACTACTTGGCCGATTATGAAGAGGACATCGGATATAAAAAAAAATTAAAGTGAAGCAGAATTGGAGGAAGATAGTGAAATACGTCCAAAAAGAATTCGGCGAACGCTACGGTTGCCAACTGATTCGGCTGAATCAGATGAAGAAGACAGTGTACAGTGGTCAAACTTTGATTTAACGAGGACCAATAATATATTTGAAGGATCCCCAGGTCCAAACGTATTTCCCAAAGATACACAGATCGTCGAGGATATCATACAATTATATATTGGGAACGATCTATTTGAATATATTAGCAACGAAACCAAAAAATACTATAGTCAAAATTGCAATAGAAGGAAACTGGATTTAAAAAATGCCAAATTTGTCGACGTTATGGGACCAGAACTTAGAAAATGGTTTGGGCTTGCTATCCTTATGGTAATTGTAAGAAAGGCAAGGATCAATGATTATTGCTCAATCCGTTGATAGACACACCGATATTTTCCAAAACGATGTCTCGCAACCGATTCAGACAAATATTATCATTTTTACATTTTTCCGACAGCAACAATAAACTGGATAACGCCAACCGGCTTGTCAAAGTGTAATTCGTAATTGATTATTTTTCCAAAAAGTTTAAAGAAACGTTTAATCTAAGTCAAAACATCTCAATTGATGAAGGAATGATACCGTGGCGTAGACGGTTAAATTTTAAAGTTTACAATCCGTCGAAAATTACGAAATACGGCATACTCATTCGGATGCTGTGTGATTCGAGTACGAGATACATTTCCTCATTCAAGATATATTCCGGCCCTGGAAAGCCTTCAGCAAAAACAGCGATGGAACTATTCACAGCTTCTGATGGAAAGTGCCATCACCTCTGCGTGAACAATTATTATAACGGTGTAGAACTCGCAGAGAAGTTATTTGAAAAGAAAATTCGAGTTTGTGGAACGATACGGCAAAATAGAGGATTTCCGTAAAATTAAAGCACGTAAAAGTCAATGTTTCTGAAGCTTGTCATCAACGGAAAGGTGACAAGCAGCCGGCGACAAGCAAAGTAAACCGACTTAGCGCTGCCGGCGCCAAGTGAATAAATTTGTACGAGACGTGCGGGCGGCAAAGTGTTAAAAATTCGGAGATTCGGAGGCATTACTTTTCAGCACGCCTTTGTAGATATGGATGTACACGACGTGGGTTATCTGCTCTATTACCCACTGGCGCTTCTTGGAAAAGTTCTAACATTGCAGAAAGCGTTCTCTCTTAACAAGCATGTTATAGAGACATTTAACTAACCCCTTTACCTGGGTCAGGTAGACAGATTGGTAGCCCAACTTGTTAACAGAGTAGGAAGGATATGTTAAGCTACATCGCATCCGGTTGGATAGGACCAGGATACAATTACTGTTCTGTCTCTATGCATTTGCGAAAGGCATTTGAGACCTCACCACTTCGCCGTCCAGTAACAAATTTAACATCATGTTTCGCAAATATGTTATTGCTTTAATGAATATTCTAGAAATAGACTATACTGGACGGTAAATATTTTACAGAAACGGAAGAAACACCGGATGCACCACACGGAAGCCTAATAGAGTCTCTCTGTCAATAGACATCTACGATTTATCAGACAGGAGCACCAACACTGTAAGACTGTTCGTTGACGATGCTGTTGTCTTCTGGAAAATACCGCAAGGAAATATTCACAGACTTACACAAAATTTCCACTTGTCGTAATGAATGGAAACTCACTTTGAATGCGTATAAATGTATGCTGATGCTTGTAGCATGTACCTGATGCATGTAGCATCTGTCTTTGTATAAAACTTTAACCGATTCGTACAAGTTTAAAGGATAGAAGTGGTGCGCTGTAAAAACCTCTCAGAAAAGGTGTTTTTGCACCTAATTTGAAACATAGAAGTGGTGTGCTAAAAAACTTCATAAAAATTTGCTTTTTGTACGTAAAATCCGAATGAAGCTAGATTACTGAAAGCGAGTTTTCAATTTCATTGGAAGAAGCGTTTTTTATTTATTTCACTCACTTTGAACCGTTCGCGTGCATTCAGTTCACGTAAGAATGAATTTTACATGTTACATTTAGTTTGGCTTTAAAACATCGCGTCTCGACAACTGATAGTAATTACTAGATAAAAAACCTCGTTTTTAGTTTATCCATTTATCTACCTTAGTGCAAAGTTTCAACCGTTTCGTATAAGTTTAATGCATAGAAGTGATGGGCATTTAAAACCCACCAGAAAAACGTGTTTTTTGCACGTAAAATCAGAACGTTGCACATACAAACGGTGCCATTAGTTGAGCTATAATTTCAGCCCCGTTTAAATCTTCTGCTAAAGAAATTAATCGTTTCGCACAATTTGCCCTGGGCAGCAGCATCAGTTCGTCGTTCAAACCTTGCTTAACTTACTGTAACATGACTACAGTTGGACAATGTTCGATTAGCTATAGAAATGGTCGCTGGTCAGGTAAACCAAAAACATTTCATCCTATTTTCCTAGCTCAGACACCAACCGTACACCCAACTCCCGAATAAAAACGACGACATGAAGATGATTTCCGCGATTTGATTGAAATGCGAAGCGCGTACAATTCGTTTCTAAAAAAAGAGAAAATGACATCACGGTTGATGTGGCTTAGTGTTATCAATACAAACCTACAACAAAACGACACAGTGTAGAAATTTACATGAAGGGTAAACGCTTTGACGACATAACCAACATTCGAGCCACTGTGAAGAGCGAGTCGAACGACGTAATGAAGACATGGACTTTTCTGACTGTTTCACATGGTTTTGTCAACGTTCTGTGTGTTGTACTCAAGCTGGGAAGATTATGTACAACACCTCGATTATTAAAGCCACAATCTTAACTTTTTTAATTAATCCAATTCCAAACTTTTTGGACTGAGAATATTTCCGTCCGAAACCATCTCCCAACGTCGGTCTGCAGCAATCCATTACCAATAAAGTCCGAAACAGTTGTAATGCGGCGGGAGTATGGCCTAATGTACCACGTCTCTCACGTGTGTGGCTTGCATCTATTGACACTGCCAAATTACTATTCAAAGCATTCTATATAAGGCGAATGGGTGGAAGGGGCACCAAGGAAGTTCTCTACTCGTACAGAAGAGGCAATTATCTAGCAGTGTATGATGAAGAAGAAAATTTATGTTTCATAAAATTCAGTCCCTCATATGTTATTACTGCCACGGTGTAACAGATGCATTATTACGTTTCCAAACACTTGCGTTGTCGAAACTGCACTGCACGAACTTGAATCACTCGATGTTGAAAACGTTAATTACTCGCACTACCTTAGCCATACATCACAATGTTTTCAAACAACTTGCTCGGTACTTACGAGTACAACAACGGTACTAACAAAAACCCTTGCCTTGCGATAACGTCGTTTCAGCATGGGTTCAGCAGCAAGTTAGTTAGTTAGTTGGTTAGTCTGTAAGACTCGCGTTCGTGGCTCATTTGTACGATTGATCATAATGATGTGGAATGATTTTCTTTTCATACACATTTCAGATTTGTATGTAAATACATGCTCAACGCTGTTTGTAAGCATTGTTTGCACATCTGCAATGGTTCGTTCTTTTTCTAATAAAGGTTAAAGGTTTATAATCTTCGTTCATGGAAATTGATTTCACCAAATACTCCAGTCTGCATTTTTTTACTTCGGCCTCTTTCATTTCCAGTTTTGTTTTGCGTACACGAAACACATTAACTGCACTTAAAGAAGTAATTCCTAAGCAGTTCAGTCAGGTAAGGAAATTTAGAGGAAAAACCGTGTAGTTCACATTTTTGTATAGTGTTCGGAGGGAGTGCCACGAGAAACGTACTGAAAAAACCCACCGACTGGGCGTGAGCTTGCGGTGGGGCTGTTTAAAGGTAACTTTTTTGTCTTTCTCTTGAATTACTCGAAAAGCGTTTTTTTCTCAACAGTTAGTTCTCTACACAACCTAACCTGTGACACCCTTACAAGCTTAGCAGACTGTATCTGGCCACCCTGTGTAATACAATGTAGACTTAGACGAGGTTCAGATGGTTTGTAAGTAGGCTGTTTATGTTTTCTCTATGTAAGTAGGCTGTTTATGTTTTCTCTATGTAAGTAGGCTGTTTAGGTTTTTTTATGGTAACGCCACCTCTGTATGAAAATCACTGGTTGTGCTGTGGGCAGTCTGTGTCTGCTTTGCATTGTTGTAATACTCGCCATTGTAGTGTTAGGCAGCTGGCTGTGAACAGCGCGTAGCGTTGCGCAGTTGGAGGTGAGCCGCCAGCAGTGGTGGATGTGGGGAGAGAGATGGCGGAGATTTGTAATTTTTCATGAACTGCTATATTTATATATGATGATATCAAGGTAAATACATTGTTTGTTCTCTACTAATATCTTTCATTTGCTAACTATCCCTATCAGTAGTTAGTGCCTTCCATAGTTTGAACCTTTTATTTAGCTGGCAGTAGTGGCGCTTGCTGTATTGCAGTAGCTTGAGCAGCGAAGATTTTTGTGAAGTAAGTGATAGTTTAATGTTAGTCAGGGCCATTCTTTTGTAGGGATTTTTGAAAGTCAGATTGCGTTGCGCTAAAAATATTGTGTGTCAGTTTAAGCACAGTCTTGTATAAATTGTTCAAAGGGGACGTTTCAGGTTCAAATGGCTCTGAGCACTATGGGACTTAACTGCTGAGCTCATCAGTCCCGTAGAATTTAGAACTACTTAAACCTAACTAACCTAAGGACATCACACACATCCGTGCGCGATGCAGGATTCGAACCTGCGACCGTAGCGGTGGCGTGGTTCCAGACTGTAGCGCCTAGAACCGCTCGGCCACCCCGGCCGGCACTGTGACGAGGGTTGCAGAGAAAGTAATGCACCGCATTTTTTCTTCCGGGTTAAGTACAATTGAAGTTAGCCAATCAGACTGCTGCGCGGACAAATTCAAGCGATCCGCCAGAGACAGGGTAGCAAAATCTGTCCGAACAAAGGCTCGTACAGAACTTGGACATGAGACGGTATTAAGGATCGAACCTTAGCCAAAAGCTGAGCAGTTTCGTTCGCTATCATCTGAACATCTGACATTAATTGTAGCTGGAGCGCCGCTTGAATTTGCGCACACAAAGGCCTAACTTGAACGCTACTTAACTCGGAGACGACGCAACGTACCGAATTTTTGTCTCAATAATTAGTTATCGGGACAGCTTACCATTCAACACCCCTACAAGTTTTTCACACAGTTTCTGAACACCCCGTACAATGAGTAGCTCACAATCTGCCTTACCCACAACGTCGCAGGTCCTAAAAGAAACGCAGTGAATAAATGTTGCTCGTACTTCCAGTTCTCCGAAAGACGCACGTATCGAATGAACAGATGGATGGTTCCGGTGGCAGCGGTAAAGGAAGAGAGATGAGAATTAATCTCTCCTTAAAGTCAAAATTATTAGAGTCAGTTTCGCTATAATTTCAGGACGATAAGCTAGACAAGAGGATGTCCTGTTGCAATCATGACGCGCAAAAATGAACGTCAGCGAGGAACGAGTTTTTTGTGTTACCTACGTTGAATTGAGTAAAAATACGTTTGTCTGTAGAAATTAGAACATCACATGCAAAAGAATCCTTTGGTTATCACGGAAAATAAGCAACCAATGAATAGGCCAGAGGCTAATATGTCTGACTGAATACAAACTACTGAGCAAGATAAAGCCACACATAACACGTTTAAAGGAAAGCTGGACTTTATTTTATCAAAAGCTTCAGCAATTTGTGGGTTACTGTACTGAGTGGATCGTGGTAAGGAATCAATAGCAAAAAAGCTTTTACCAACCGAGAATTAGAATCTGTTTTTTCTGAAACAGAAACACTGAAGATGACTAATACGTGACTTAAGACTCCCGATGGAAATTCTCCTTTAGAATGGAAGCTAATACAGCCAGTACTAGAGAATATTGTACAAGGAGCTGATGGAATCATTTGTATAGAGGAGATGTCTCAAGCTCATCCAATAAATGGAACTTTTACAATTACGATCGTGGTGAATCAGTAATGGCGCATACTGAGTTACACCAGAGGTCCGTATTATTTCTCATATCCCATTCTGTTTAACTAAACTCTTCGCACGCTAGCTCCGTGTAACATTTCCGCCAGAAAACTTCAGCTTGATGAACAGACACAGGGGTGGAACGTTGCAAATGGATCAAATGGCTCTGAGCACTGTGGGACTTAACATATGAGGTCATCAGTCACATAGAACATAGATCTACTTAAACCTAACTAACCTAAGGACATCACACACATCCATGCCCGAGGCAGGATTCGAACCTGCTACCGTAGCAGTCGCGCGGTTCCGGACTGAAGCGCCTAGAACCGCTCGGCCACCGCGTCAGGATGGAGAGTTGACGTCTGTATTCTACCAGACAGACCACATTACATTGTGGAACAAGTAACTAGCTGACTACCTAACATTCTGAAATAGAAACCTGACTGACTAACTGGCTGATAGTGAATATCACTAACAGGATGACTCTTTGCTGTCACATGTTCCGCATGCAAACTGGTTGTGTGGACGTTCATATTGTGAGACTACGACTGAGCATTTAACATACGCCTGATATGCTAACAAGATCAGTGTACAGTGAACAGACCGATCCCCATATGGTCATGTGAAATATTAAGAAAAAAGTCGTGCTATCTAAGATAATAAGCATCTGAATTTAAACAGGGGTAGCCCAGCCAGACATTAAATATGATACCACAGCTCGCATTGATATAATCAGAGAATAGCTTCATTGAACTATGAAATGAAACCAGAGGTCACTGTAACATCCTGTTCATGTTGTTGTTGTTGTGGTCTTCAGTCCTGAGACTGGTTTGATGCAGCTCTCCATGCTACTCTATCCTGTGCAAGCTTTTTCATCTCCCAGTACCTACTGCAACCTACATCCTTCTGAATCTGCTTAGTGTATTCATCTCTTGGTCTCCCTCTACAATTTTTACCCTCCACGCTGCCCTCCAATACTAAATTGGTGATCCCTTGATGCCTCAGAACATGTCCTACCAACCGATCCCTTCTTCTGGTCAAGTTGTGCCACAAACTTCTCTTCTCCCCAATCCTATTCAATACTTCCTCATTAGTTATGTGATCTACCCATCTAATCTTCAGCATTCTTCTGTAGCACCACATTTCGAAAGCTTCTATTCTCTTCTTGTCCAAACTATTTATCGTCCATGTTTCACTTCCATACATGGCTACACTCCATACGAATACTTTCAGAAATGACTTCCTGACACTTAAATCAATACTGGATGTTAGCAAATTTCTCTTCTTCAGAAACGCTTTCCTTGCTATTGCCAGCCTACATTTTATATCCTCTCTACTTCGACCATCATCAGTTATTTTGCTCCCCAAATAGCAAAACTCCTTTACTACTTTAAGTGCCTCATTTCCTAATCTAATTCCCTCAGCATCACCCGACTTAATTAGACTACATTCCATTATCCTTGTTTTGCTTTTGTTGATGTTCATCTTATATCCTCCTTTCAAGACACTGTCCATTCCATTCAACTGCTCTTCCAAGTCCTTTGCTGTCTCTGACAGAATTACAATGTCATCGGCGAACCTAAAAGTTTTTATTTCTTCTCCATGAATTTTAATACCTACTCCTAATTTTTCTTTTGTTTCCTTTACTGCTTGCTCAATATACAGATTGAACAACATCGGGGAGAGGCTACAACCCTGTCTTACTCCCTTCCCAACCACTGCTTCCCTTTCATGTCCCTCGAATCTTATAACTGCCATCTGGTTTCTGTACAAATTGTAAATAGCCTTTCGCTCCCTGTATTTTACCCCTGCCACCTTTAGAATTTGAAAGAGAGTATTCCAGTCAACATTGTCAAAAGCTTTCTCTAAGTCTACAAATGCTAGAAACGTAGGTTTGACTTTCCTTAATCTTTCTTCTAAGATAAGTCGTAAGGTCAGTATTGCCTCACGTGTTCCAGTGTTTCTACGGAATCCAAACTGATCTTCCCCGAGGTTGGCTTCTACTAGTTTTTCCATTCGTCTGTAAAGAATTCGTGTTAGTATTTTGCTGCTGTGACTTATTAAGCTGATAGTTCGGTAATTTTCACATCTGTCAACACCTGCTTTCTTTGGGATTGGAATTATTATATTCTTCTTGAAGTCTGAGGGTATTTCGCCTGTTTCACACATCTTGCTCACCAGATGGTAGAGTTTTGTCAGGACTGGCTCTCCCACGGTCGTCAGTAGTTCCAATGGAATATTGTCTACTCCGGGGCCTTGTTTCGACTCAGGTCTTTCAGTGCTCTGTCAAACTCTTCACGCAGTATCATATCTCCCATTTCATCTTCATCTACATCCTCTTCCATTTCCATAATATTGTCCTCAAGTACATCGCCCTTGTATAGACCCTCTATATACTCCTTCCATCTTTCTGCTTTCCCTTCTTTGCTTAGAACTGGGTTTCCATCTGAGCTCTTGATATTCATACAAGTGGTTCTCTTTTCTCCAAAGGTCTCTTTAATTTTCCTGTAGGCGGTATCTATCTTACCCCTAGTGAGATAGGCCTCTACATCCTTACATTTGTCCTCTAGCCATCCCTGCTTAGCTATTTTGCACTTCCTGTCGATCTCATTTTTGAGACGTTTGTATTCCTTTTTGCCTGTTTCACTTACTGCATTTTTATATTTTCTCCTTTCATCAATTAAATTCAATATTTCTTCTGTTACCCAAGGATTTCTACTAGCCCTCGTCTTTTTACCCACTATATCCTCTGCTGCCTTCACTACTTCATCCCTCAAAGCTACCCATTCTTCTTCTACTGTATTTCTTTCCCCCATTCCTGTCAATTGCTCCCTTATGCTCTCCCTGAATCTCTGTACAACCTCTGGTTCTTTTAGTTTATCCAGGTCCCATCTCCTTAAATTCCCACCTTTTTGCAGTTTCTTCAGTTTTAATCTACAGGTCATAACCAATAGATTGTGGTCAGAGTCCACATCTGCCCCTGGAAATGTCTTACAATTTAAAACCTGGTTCCTAAATCTCTGTCTTACCATTATATAATCTATCTGATACCTTTTAGTATCTCCAGGGTTCTTCCATGTATACAACCTTCTTTCATGATTCTTAAACCAAGTGTTAGCTATGATTAATTTGTGCTCTGTGCAAAATTCTACAAGGCGGCTTCCTCTTTCATTTCTGTCCCCCAATCCATATTCACCTACTATGTTTCCTTCTCTCCCTTTTCCTACTACCGAATTCCAGTCACCCATGACTATTAAATTTTCGTCTCCCTTCACAATCTGAATAATTTCTTTTATTTCATCTTACATTTCTTCAATTTCTTCGTCATCTGCAGAGCTAGTTGGCATATAAACTTGTACTACTGTAGTAGGTGTGGGCTTCGTATCTATCTTGGCCACAATAATGCGTTCACTATGCTGTTTGTAGTAGCTTACCCGCATTCCTATTTTCCTATTCATTATTAAACCTACTCCTGCATTACCCCTATTTGATTTTGTGTTTATAACCCTGTAGTCACCTGACCAGAAGTCTTGTTCCTCCTGCCACCGAACTTCACTAATTCCCACTATATCTAACTTCAACCTATCCATTTCCCTTTTTAAATTTTCTAACCTACTTGTCCGATTAAGGGATCTGACATTCCACGCTCCGATCCGTAGAACGCCAGTTTTCTTTCTCCTGATAACGACATCCTCTTGAGTAGTCCCCGCCCGGAGATCCGAATGGGGGACTATTTTACCTCCGGAATATTTTACCCAAGAGGACGCCATCATCATTTAATCATACAGTAAAGCTGCATGCCCTCGGGAAAAATTACGGCTGTAGTTTCCCCTTGCTTTCAGCCGTTCGCAGTACCAGCACAGCAAGGCCGTTTTGGTTATTGTTACAAGGCCAGATCAGTCAATCATCCAGACTGTTGCCCTTGCAACTACTGAAAAGGCTGCTGCCCCTCTTCAGGAACCACACGTTTGTCTGGCCTCTCAACAGATACCCCTCCGTTGTGGTTGCACCTACGGTACGGCTATCTGTATCGCTGAGGTACGCAAGCCTCTCCACCAACGGCAAGGTCCATGGTTCATAACTAAATTATATTAACTTAATCCCAGTCATTAAATAGTTAATAATACAGTGCACGAAGATTCAAATAAATTATAAACGGAAATCCGTATGACCTTGATACAGGTGGGTGGAATTGGAAATGAAATGATACAATTACCTAGGTCCACGTCAACCCTCAATGACTCAGGAAAAAAATAACAAACAGGAGACAGAAAAGTACATGTAACGATCAATACCCTTTCCTAAGCGCGTGCTGAGTTTAACTAAAAGATGGCCTGAATTAATTTCTACCTTGACTCTAACTTAAAACAGTCCCATCATTACTCATGCTAATGTAGCTCATTCGTACCCTCACTCAAAGATTCAATTGCAGAGAATGGCTGCAGTGATAGCTGGAAGTTAGAAGTTCACCCTTGGCATCTACGATCAGCTCTAGGAAGACGTCCTCCCTCTCTGCAGCTCTAAGATGAAATCATCTCTCCCTCTGCCAGCCCAAGACCAAGTGAGTGTCTGCTATCCAACTCAAATTATTGCTTGTTTTGTCACAACCGGGTTCCCTGCAGGTAATCGCTGTAGACACTGGGAGCTCTGGCCAATGAAAAGTTTATATCAATAACAGCAATTCGCCTTCTCCTCAAGAATCTACCGTGATTAACCTGTACTGCTCGTTTCACTCGGTGAGGTGGGAGGGGGGAGGGGGGGGGGAGGAGCAGAACTTCTCTCCCTGCATGAGAGTCGTTTCACGTTTTAGCCAATGACAATGGCTGCACATACACACTCACGAGTCTTCTCCCCGCCACAAAAATAACTTTAGTGAACCAACCTAGGACTGCTTTACATAATTTAAACAAGAACCCCTGCTGGCCTCCTTTGAGTTCAGCAGATTCTTCTTGGTTTGATAGCATCGTGTTTCCCACCCCCCTTCCAGATTCTGATCTCTTTCGGAAGCATTCTTTCTTCGACTTCTCACAATGTCACTTTACGACCTGGCGAAAGTTACCTTCAGGGCTTTGTCTGGATATGGTGCACTGTCTCTGACAATGACCGTCCGATTTAGAGCACTTACCGTGGGACCTCGCCTTTTCAGCTGGGACACAGCTGTGCACTAGGGATGGGAAAAACCGACCGGTTAAAACCGGTACCGGTATTTTAGGTCTGAATAACTGGTATTTTACAGAATTTGTTTGGTCTCAGTTATAACAGTTTATTTTCCTTTTTACTAATAAATGGGCGAAAAAGCAGGCATGCCATAGCAGCAGTGGTATTTCTTTTGTTTTAAATAAAACTTTTTTGAAAAGAAATAACATTTATTTACAGAATTTCCATTGTTTTGAAACTTTGAATTATTATTGAAATTGGGAAAAGCGATCAGAACTATTTTACTAACAACGCCTACAGTTAAAAACCAGCAACAACCGCATGACAAAAGAATTGGGGAAACATTGTAGTGACAATAATGTACCTGTTACCGTGTAGCGTGGCCTATTAGACGGTACGCGTGAAGGTACAGTCTGCAAAACTTGCCTCCAACTGACTGAGCGAAATGGCGCAGTTCTTATCACGCTGGACTCGTCTTCGGGAAGGCGACGGTTCAAATCCACGTCTAGCCATGGAGATTTAGGTTTTCTGTGATTTACGTATATCGCACGAGGCGAATACCGCTATGGTTCCTTTCAAAGGGCACGGCCGATTTTCTTCCCCTTCCTTGATACGTTCAGAGCTCCGTCTCTAATGACCTCGATGTCGACGAGACATTAAACCCTATTCTTCCTTCCTTTCGTCCCCACCTGGTCAGTGCGATATTCTTTCGTTGTCGCCTTCGGACATCAGGTGTATTGAAGAATATTGTAGAATGGTAGCATCTCTAGTTTGGAAGCGTTTTAAGAAGTGCGGTAGCAATGATGCACAATGCTACATTTGCTTTAAGAGACTAAAAATGGGAAGAGGCATAAAAACTTGCAATTTGATTGATACAGCTAAATTTTTGTTGGAATGGTATAAACGCGGCATAATACTACTCCTTCACCTTCGCAGTCTTTGCTGGACAGAATGAGACCGATTTTTGACACAGTCTCAACCCCATCTCCTATTCCTTCACCTTCAATAGAATTTTTCGGTCTTTGTTCGAAACCCTCGTTTATTAGTGGAAGCAATAACAACAAAAAACCGAAAAGCTGTCATTTCAGAAACCAGTTTTTGAGCGGTTGTAAGGGTCAGGTTAAACTGGGGACGAAAAGAACCGGTAGAACCATTGATTGTTTCAGCGATGAGCGCCATTCCTGCACTGCATACCTCATTTTCCTATAGTCTGCCAGTGTAGCCGACTTCCAGAGAAACATTACGTTTATCTTTCTGCGAATCAAAATGAAATCGAGCAGTACTTATAGTTTTGCAATAATTGGTGTTTTTATTGACATTCGCATTTTCATGCGCAGGTAGTAATCTGAATTTCACTTGGGTGTTTTAATTTGGGCAGAGGACTTTTAATTAGGTTGTGGAGCAGTCTTTGGAAACCTGTTCCGTAATGATACTCAACAGTCAGAAACAATCAGACAAAGGCTAAATCCGCCGGGAGCTCTGATGTGTCGACAATTAGCATTGAACACGTGTCCACAAAAGCTATTAGGGCCGGACGGGATATTGAAACATGGACAAGATTGTCGAAGGTCTTATTGCCCTGTCCGAGTTCCTGTGATGTCATTATCTCGTCTTCACTTGAAGAGTACTGGACGTCGGTGTGGCCGAGCGGTTCTAGGCGCCTCAGTCTGGAACCGCGCGAGCGCTACGGTCGCAGGTTCGAATCCTGCCTCGGGCACGGAAGTGTGTGATGTCCTTAGGTTAGTTAGATTTAAGTAGTTCTAAGTTCTAGGGGACTGATGACGTCAGATGTTAAGTCTCATAGTGCTCAGAGTCATTTGAACCATTTAGTACTGGAAGTAGTGGACTGAGGAAACTCAGACCTTGGATTCATAACGCCCAGCTACCTCTCTGCCCACATCTTCCAACGAGAAAATGGCTTAGAACAAAATAATATGACCCAGAATGAGTTAACCGATTCTATCAAAATCCATCTAGGGGACAAGAACTGCAAGATGCTTCGAGGTAGAGGTAGGCTTCTAAATATCAATGGAGCACCAGAGGTATCTACATCTACATCTATACTCCGCGAGCCACCTTACGGTGTGTGGCGGAGGGTACTTATTGTACCACTATCTGATCCCCCCTTCCCTGTTCCATTCACGAATTGTGCGTGGGAAGAACGACTGCTTGTAAGTCTCCGTATTTGCTCTAATTTCTCGGATCTTTTCGTTGTGATCATTACGCGAGATATATGTGGGCGGTAGTAATATGTTGCCCATCTCTTCCCGGAATGTGCTCTCTCGTAATTTCGATAATAAACCTCTCCGTATTGCGTAACGCCTTTCTTGAAGTGTCCGCCACTGGAGCTTGTTCAGCATCTCCGTAACGCTCTCGCGCTGACTAAATGTCCCCATGACGAATCGCGCTGCTTTTCGCTGGATCATGTCTATCTCTTCTATTAATCCAACCTGGTAAGGGTCCCATACTGATGAGCAATACTCAAGAATCGGACGAACAAGCGTTTTGTAAGCTACTTCTTTCGTCGATGAGTCACATTTTCTTAGAATTCTTCCTATGAATCTCAACCTGGCGTCTGCTTTTCCCACTATTTGTTTTATGTGATCATTCCACTTCAGATCGCTCCGGATAGTAACTCCTAAGTATTTTACGGTCGTTACCGCTTCCAATGATTTACCACCTATGGCATAATCGTACTGGAATGGATTTCTGCCCCTATGTATGCGCATTATATTACATTTATCTACGTTTAGGGAAAGCTGCCAGCTGTCGCACCATGCATTAATCCTCTGCAGGTCCTCCTGGAGTACGTACGAGTCTTCTGATGTTGCTACTTTCTTGTAGACAACCGTGTCATCTGCAAATAGCCTCACGGAGCTACCGATGTTGTCAACTAAGTCATTTATGTATATTGTAAACAATAAAGGTCCTATCACGCTTCCCTGCGGTACTCCCGAAATTACCTCTACATCTGCAGATTTTGAACCGTTAAGAATGACATGTTGTGTTCTTTCTTCTAGGAAATCCTGAATCCAATCACAAACCTGGTCCGATATTCCGTAAGCTCGTATTTTTTTCACTAAACGTAAGTGCGGAACCGTATCAAATGCCTTCCTGAAGTCCAGGAATACGGCATCAATCTGCTCGCCAGTGTCTACGGCACTGTGAATTTCTTGGGCAAATAGGGCGAGCTGAGTTTCACATGATCTCTGTTTGCGGAATCCATGTTGGTTATGATGAAGGAGATCTGTATTATCTAAGAACGTCATAATACGAGAACACAAAACATGTTCCATTATTCTACAACAGATTGACGTAAGCGAAATAGGCCTATAATTATTCGCATCTGATTTATGACCCTTCTTGAAAATGGGAACGACCTGCGCTTTCTTCCAGTCGCTAGGTACTTTACGTTCTTCCAGCGATCTACGATAAATTGCTGATAGAAAGGGGGCAAGTTCTTTAGCATAATCACTGTAGAATCTTAAGGGTATCTCGTCTGGTCCGGATGCTTTTCCGCTACTAAGTGATAGCAGTTGTTTTTCAATTCCGATATCGTTTATTTCAATATTTTCCATTTTGGCGTCCGTGCGACGGCTGAAGTCAGGGACCGTGTTACGATTTTCCGCAGTGAAACAGTTTCGGAACACTGAATTCAGTATTTCTGCCTTTCTTCGGTCGTCCTCTGTTTCGGTGCCATCGTGGTCAACGAGTGACTGAATAGGGGATTTAGATCCGCTTACCGATTTTACATATGACCAAAACTTTTTAGGGTTCTTGTTTAGATTGTTTGCCAATGTTTTATGTTCGAATTCGTTGAATGCTTCTCTCATTGCTCTCTTTACGCTCTTTTTCGCTTCGTTCAGCTTTTCCTTATCAGCTATGATTCGACTACTCTTAAACCTATGATGAAGCTTTCTTTGTTTCCGTAGTACCTTTCGTACATGATTGTTATACCACGGTGGATCTTTCCCCTCGCTTTGGACCTTAGTCGGTACGAACTTATCTAAGGCGTACTGGACGATGTTTCTGAATTTTTTCCATTTTTGTTCCACATCCTCTTCCTCAGAAATGAACGTTTGATGGTGGTCACTCAGATATTCTGCGATTTGTGCCCTATCACTCTTGTTAAGCAAATATATTTTCCTTCCTTTCTTGGCATTTCTCATTACACTTGTAGTCATTGATGCAACCACTGACTTATGATCACTGATACCCTCTTCTACATTCACGGAGTCGAAAAGTTCCGGTCTATTTGTTGCTATGAGGTCTACAACGTTAGCTTCACGAGTTGGTTCTCTAACTATCTGCTCGAAGTAATTCTCGGACAAGGCAGTCAGGATAATGTCACAAGAGTCTCTGTCCCTGGCTCCAGTTCTGATTGTGTGACTATCCCATTCTATACCTGGTAGATTGAAGTCTCCCCCTATTACAATAGTATGATCACGAAACTTCTTCACGACGTTCTGCAGGTTCTCTCTGAGGCGCTCAACTACTACGGTTGCTGATGCAGGTGGTCTATAGAAGCATCCGACTATCATATCTGACCCACCTTTGATACTTAACTTAACCCAGATTATTTCACATTCGCATTCGCTAATAACTTCACTGGATATTATTGAATTCTTTACTGCTATAAATACTCCTCCACCATTGGCGTTTATCCTATCCTTGCGGTATATATTCCATTCTGTGTCTAGGATTTCGTTACTGTTCACTTCCGGTTTTAACCAACTTTCCGTTCCTAATACTATATGCGCACTATTTCCTTAAATAAGAGATACTAATTCAGGAACCTTGCCCTGGATACTCCTGCAGTTTACCAATATTACGTTAACTTTTCCTGTTTTTGGTCTCTGAGGACGGACGTTCTTTATCAACGATGATAATGTCCTCTCTGGTAAGCCGTCAGGTATTTTATCGTTTCGCCCAAGGGGGGGTCCCTCTAACCTAAAAAACCCCCGTGTGCACGCCACACGTACTCTGCTACCCTAGTAGCTGCTTCCGGTGTGTAGTGCACGCCTGACCTGTCTAGGGGGCCCTACAGTTCTCCACCCAATAACGGAGGTCGATGAATTTGCAACCATTATAGTCGCAGAGTCGTCTGAGCCTCTGGTTTAGACCCTCCACACGGCTCCAAACCAGAGGACCGCGATCGACTCTGGGCACTATGCTGCAGATATTAAGCTCAGCTTGCACTCCGCGTGCGATGCTGGTTGTCTTCACCAAATCAGCCAGCCGCCGGAAGGAACCAAGGATGGCCTCAGAACCCAAGCGGCAGGCGTCATTCGTTCCGACATGTGCTACTATCTGCAGCCGGTCACACCCAGTGCGTTCAATAGCTGCCGGAAGGGCCTCCTCCACATTACGGACGAGACCCCCCGGCAAGCACACCGAGTGCACACTGGCATTCTTCCCCGACCTACCCGCTATTTTCCTGAGGGGCTCCATAACCCGCCTAACGTTGGAGCTCCCTATAACTAATAGGCCCGCCCTCTGTGACTGTCGGGACCTTCCCGGAGAATCGGCCACTGGCCCAACAGGCGAGGCATCCTGTGGTGGCTCGGAAACGATGTCATCACCACTAGGAAGCACCCCGTACCTGTTGGAAAGGGGTAAGGCAGCTGCCACGCGGCCAGATCCCACCTTCGCCTTTCGACCAGGCACGCGCGAGCCCACCACTGTCCGCCATTCACCCTGGAGTGATGGCTGACCGGTAAGATGCTCACTGCCGGAAGACGCAGCGACATCAGGGGTTCCATGTGATACCAAGGCCACCGAAGTAGGCATAGGTCTCACCACAGTTGCCCCAACGCCACTACGAGCCGACGCCTGCGCCTCGAGCTCGATGAGCCTAACAGACAAAGCCTCCACCTGCCCCCGAAGAGTGGCCAATTCTCCTTGCGTCCGCTCACAACAACCACAGTCCCTACACATGACTATGTTTACCCTACTCTATACGGTGACAAATTCCCAAGATAATCTTCTGATGAGCTACTCTGATAATCAAGAAACACTCACTGAAATACGAGACGCGAAAACTACGCTAGGTTTTCCCAGAAAAACTATTTAAAAGCTAAGCGCAGCAAATAAGTACAAAAACGCTTTATACAAACAGTACTCGCTGTTGCTGGTGCTCTCGCTCTGGCTGTCACAAGACAACTGCTGATTCAAGTGACTAGTGGCTAACGGCCGCGAAACAAACAAAAGACGGTTTTAGGGCGCTTTCTGTTCTAAACGATCAAGAAAACACTAAGAAATCTAACACGAAAACTACGTAAAGTTTTATCAAGAACTGTTAGTTACTATGCAGAGCAGATAAACACAAATAGAATCCCTTCCTTAGTGGAAGGTCGTAAACAAAATGCAAAATAAACGCTTTTTTACAAACAGTACTCGCTGCTGCTGGTGCTCTCGCTCTGGCTGTCACAAGACAAGTTAGGGAGGAGAACAGGTAGAGGTGCAGTTGGGAAATTTTTACTACGGAGGTACAAACGATGAAGTGTACTTGGGAACAGCTTTTATTACTAACAAAAAATTAAAGAATGAATTGTTGTCATCGAGGAAAATGCAGACAGAATAACAACAAGATAAAAAAATAAATAACAGATACTAATAAAACATTCTCGGGTTTCAAGCCGCGTCAAGTGGTTTACTGCCCACGGGCTTTCGGCAGCGATCTCCTCTGCCAATGTCAAGTGGTTGACTGTCGTGTGGTTGTCACTGCGGTGTTTATATAGCCTCGCCGTAGCTCGTGACGTCACTGGCGCTCGGTCCTGCACCATATATGGTAATGTTTTGGCCGCGCGACCGCCGGGCCCGCTTCAACTCACTCAACACCGGATCCCACGCTGTACTCAGCTGCAATCCACCGTCTCTATTGTAAGTGTTGTCAGAAATTCTAATCTCTATGGCCTCGTTTATCACGCTATCCCAGAAGCCATTAGTCCGTTTAATAATAGACGTCTCATCGAATGCAATTCTGTGTCCGTTTTCCAGAGGATGTTCTGCCACAGCTGACTTTTCGGGATAGCGCAGACGGTAACACCTTTCCATGTTCTATGCGGCGCTGTTCAATAGTGCGAACCGTCTGGCAGACATAGAACTGCCCACATCCACACGGTATCTTGTAAATTCCTGGCGTTCTGAGACCTACATCGTCTTTCACAGATTTCATTAGTTGCCGGATCTTTGCCAGTGGCCTGAAGATAGTGTCTATTTTATGCCTCTTCCCTGTTTTCGAACCACAAAACGATCAGAATGCAACCAGCTTGGTGTCTTCTTCAGAGGTCTTCTTCCTTTGAGGCTTAGATGACACTGCTTGTGAGATCTGATATTTATTTATTTATTTATTTACATGTCAAGTTCCGTAGGATCAAATTGAGGAGCAAATCTCCAAGGCCATGGAACGTGTCAGTACATGAACTTACAACATAAGAATAATAACAGATAAAAATAAATGTTCATGAACCTGAAAGAAAATCAGTCCATAAGTTTAAGCAAACGCTATCAGCAATACAATGAGAATCAGCTTAATTTTTCAAGGAACTCCTCGACAGAATAGAAGGAGTGACCCATGAGGAAACTCTTCAGTTTCGATTTGAAAGCGCGTAGATTACTGCTAAGATTTTTGAATTGGAGTGGCAGCTTATTGAAAATGGATGCAGCAGTATACTGCACACCTTTTTGCACAAGAGTTAAGGAAGTCCGATCCAAATGGAGGTTTGATTTCTGCCGAGTATTAACCGAGTGAAAGCTGCTTATTGTTGGAAATAAACTAATATTGGTAACAAGAAACGACAATAAGGAATATACATATTGGGAGGCCAATGTCAAAATACCCAGACTCGTGAACAGAGGTCGACAAGAGGTTCGTGAACTCACACCACTTATTGCCCGAACCGCCCGTTTCTGAGCCAAAATATCCTTCTAGAATGGGAAGAGTTACCCCAAAATATAATACCATACGACATAAGTGAATGAAAATAAGCAAAGTAGACTGATTTACATGACGAAGTATCACTCACTTTCGATACCGTTCGAATAGTGAAAATGGTAGTATTAAGTCTTTGAACAAGATCCTGAACGTGGGCTTTCCATGACAGCTTACTATCTATCTGAACACCTAGGAATTTGAACTGTTCAGTTTCACTAATCATATGCCCGTTCTGTGAGATTAAAACGTCAGGTTTTGTTGAATTGTGTGTTAGAAACTGTAAAAACTGTGTCTTACTTTGATTTAACGTTAGTTTATTTTCTACAGGTCATGAACTGAGGTCATGTACTGCACTACTTGAAACCGAGTCAATGTTGCACACAACATCCTTTACTACCAAGCTAGTGTCATCAGCAAACAGAAATATTTTAGAGTTACCCATAATACTGTTGTTGTAACCGTTTTCCCTAAAAACTTTGCGTAAGTGGTTCAGTTCTCTCGGCAAGTTTTCAGCGTCTGAGACGGTTTCAGCTCGATGTACTAAGGTCCTCGGAACTAACTGTTTCTGTGCTGGGTGATGGAAGCTGGTGGCGTGCTGATACCGATCCCTGTGGGTAGGCTTGCGGTAAACGCTATGACCTAGAGGCCCATTGGGTTTACGGCGGACAAGCACGTCCAAGAACGGCAAGGAACCCTTCTTCTCTATTTTCATTGTGAAGTTGATGTGGTCGTGGATGCGGTTGAGGTGCTCCAGGAACTCTTCTAACTTTTCTTGTCCATGTGGCCAAATGACGAAGGGATCGTCGACGTAGCGATAAAATCAGCTCGGCTTTGCAGGGGCCGTGTCCAAGGCGATGTCTTCGAAATGCTCCATGGTTGGCTACTACTGGAGCTAGTGGACTTCCCGTCGCCACGCCTTCAGTTTGGTTAAAATACTCTCCATCATGTAAGAACTATGATGACGTCAGAGAGAGCTTAAACAAATCCACGATGGTATCGTCAAAGTGCCGGGACGGCAAGTCAATAGAGTCTGTGATGGGGACACACGTGAATATAAAACCACATCGAAGCTAACCATAATATCCCCTTCAGCAAGTCGCAAACCTTTAATCCGATTGATGAAGTCCGCCGTATTCTTTATATGGTGTCCACAGTGTACAACGTGCGTAGAGAGGAGGCTGGCCAGATGTTTAGCATCTGGCCGGACTTTTCTTTAAAGTTCAAATTCAGAGAACTGGTTGACAACTACTTTGTGTTTTAGTGTCAGCTAGTTGAAATGCGTTTAATTTTTAGTTACTGTTCTGTGATTAGCTGTCATGTTAAGCAGTACTTATACCTTGGAAGACTTAGGTTATCCTGTGTGGTTTAACATTCAGCGTCAATGAAATATTTAGACCGGGAGATCTAACTATAATTAGATACTTTGGACATTTTACAGCAGAATATGAAATTTTTATTAGCCAACAGCTTACGTTGCTGGCAGCTGTGATGTAAAAAACAATACATTAAATCTCAGAGTCTTATGCGCGGTTGCAATTATCTAGGACAGTAAATTTGGGTAAACCGATATTTCAGACGTGGATTTGGGATTTTATGTGAGCTTCAGACAAGGACATCTTAGTGTCGACGTAAGAGTGGTGCACTGTACGACAGAAGACTACGGCTACACTTGCCCTCAACGTGGGATTTGGCAGTAAGTTTTATTTCCCTGTCAATGCTGTGTAGTATTATGTACACTACTGGCCATTAAAATTGCTACACCAAGATACACGGGTATTCATTGGACAAATATATTGTACTAGAACTGACATGTGATTACATTTTCACGCAATTTGGGTGCATAGATCCTGAGAAATCAGTACCCAGAACAACCACCTCTGGCCGTAATAACGCCCTTGATACGCCTGGCCATTGAGTCAAACAGAGCTTGGATGGCGTGTACAGGTACAGCTGCCCATGTAGCTTCAACACGATACCACAGTTCATCAAGAGTAGTGACTGGCGTGTCGTGACGACCAGTTGTTCGACCGCCATTGACCAGACGTTTTTAATTGGTGAGAGATCTGGAGAACGTGCTAGCCAGGGCAGCAGTCGAACATTTTCTGTATCCAGAAAGGGCTGTACAGGACCTGCAACATGCGGTCGTGCATTATCCTGCTGAAATGTAGGGTTTCGCAGGGATCGAATGAAGGGTAAAGTCACGCGTCGTAACACATCTGAAATGTAACGTCCACTGTTCGAAGTGCCGTCAGTGCGAACAAGAGGTGACCGAGACGTGTAACAAATGGCACCCTATGCCATCACGCCGGGTGATAAGCCAGTATGGCGATGATGAATACGCACTTCCAACGTGCGTTCATCGCGATGACGCCAACACGGATGCGACCATCATGATGCTGTAAGCAGAACCTGGATTCATCCGAAAAAATGACGTTTTGCCATTCGTGCACCTAGGTTCATCGTTGAGTACACCATCGCAGGCGCTCCTGTCTGTGATACAGCGTCAAGGGTAACCGCAGCCATGGTCTCCGAGCTGATAGTCCATGCTGCTGCAAACGTCGTCGAACTGTTCGTGCAGCTGCTTGTTGTCTTGCAGACGTCCCCATCTGTTGACTCAGGGATCTAGACGTTGCTGCACGATCCGTTACAGCCATGCGGATAAGATGCTTGTCATCTCGACTGCTAGTGATACGAGGCTGTTGGGATCCAGCACGGCGTTCCGTATTATCCTCCTGAACCCACCGATTCGATATTCTGCTGACAGTCATTGGATCTCGACCAACGCGAGCAGCAGTGACGTGATACGATAAACCGCAGTCGCAATAGGCCACAATCCGACCTATATTAAAGTCGGAAACGTGGTGGTACGCATTTCTCCTCCTTACACGAGGCATCACAACAACGTTTCACCAGGCAACGCCGGTCAACTGCTGTTTGTGTATGAGAAATCGGTTGGAAACTTTCCTCAAGTCAGCACGTTGTAGGTGTCGCCACCGGGGCCATCCGTGTGTGAATGCTCTGAAAAGGTAATCATTTGCATATCACAGCATCTTCTTCCTGTCGGTTAAATTTCCGCGTCTGTAGCACGTCATCTACGGGGTGCAGCAATTTTAATGGGCAGTAGTGTAATACCTAACTATACTCCAGAAATTCGTATCGGAAGTTAAAGGAGGACCTTTACATAACGTCGCTTTTTAGGGTTCTGTAGCTCAAGCGGTGAAAACGGAACCCTTATAGGATCACTTCGTCAATAAATTCGTTTTCCCTAGCGAAGAAGTCAAATGTAACTGAAACTTCCTAGCCGATTAAAACTGTATGCCGGACCGAGATTCGGGACCTTTGCCTTTCGCGGGCAAGTGCTCTACCAACTGAGGTACCCAAAGTATGACTCACGATCCGCCCTCACAGCTTCAATTCTGCCTGTAACTCGCAATTTAAACTTATCGAAAGAAGCAAAGCAGTTTCTTTAAGTTCTTAACACAAAAAGCGAAATCAATAGCTCAGTTATCATAGCCATGTAAATTCAATGTTAGCTTGTATTTGTAAACATGAGATGGCGGCGCTTAATTCTGTTACTGACGTAAACTTCTGAAAATACTTCTGTCAATGAGATAAACAAAAACTATCTGCACGACGTACTGTTTCTTTGGCGTACTACGAAACTAACAGCGCCATATATTGGTTCTGTGGTAAGCATCTGAACTACTAAGCTTCAATTTAGGACTTTTTTTGTGATCCGATTTTTGTGAATTTCCGATTTTCATGAAGTAAAGCCTATAGGTTGCCCCGAGCTACACTCTATTGACTTGTGAAAGCCCCATGAAAATTCGTGTAGTAGTTTGGAGATTAGCTTTTTCAAACATCCAAACAGGCAGACACCACCGTTTTACACTTTTGTTATTAGTATAGATATAGACACAGTCGTAAGTTAAGGTAAAGAGTAATTTAGAACGTAATAGGTTTGCAAATACGTATTTAATTATACCATCTGATTATAAATCAGACTTGTGGTTCGCTTGCCATGCAATTTTAAATCCACTGAAGCTGCAAAATACAAATGAGTGAGAGACAGCCATGTCTGACATTGTTCCAAAGTGTGCAAGGGCAATCGGCCGAGTGAGCAGTGGAATCGCCGAGGCCACCGTGGAGAGGGACAAAAGTGGTTTCTCGAATGCTCTAGATGGCTGGCGTATGGGGAGACTTCCGGCGAAACTAGTAAGACGCAGTTTGAGGGGAGACACACCTCTTGACTCCTGCAGAATTAACTCGTCTCTGTAGGAGAAGTGTGTGTGTGGGGGGGGGGGGGGGGGGGAGATTTAAGTAGACTGTCAGTAAAAATACTAAAATTCTGGTAATAATTGCTCCGAATGGGTATAAGCTCTAGTCACATTTGTTGTTAACGAAGGTATTGTCACACGTGTGTTATGTGACGTTAACGGGTGGAAAAAAGCTTACAAATATGGGTAGCGTTCGCATGTTGGAGACATAACGTGACCAGGGTTGCCTGGCTGCAGATCATGTCACTGATGTAGGTCGAATCTCAGGGGCGTAATAAGTTGAATTAATAGTTTATCTGATGTTGACAAAAAATGGTTCAAACGGCTCTGAGCACCATGGGGCTTAACATCAGAGGTCATCAGTCCCCTAGAACTTAGAACTACTTAAACCTAACTAGGCTAAGGACATCACACACATCCATATCCGCGGCAGGATTCGGTCGCGCGGTTCCAGACTGAAGCGTCTAGAACCGCTCGGCCACCTCGGCCGGCTGATGTTGACAATTAAGACTTGTACAACCGTTTGGAAGTTACTATTACTAGTGAACAAAAGTTAGATTTTGAATATTGACAGTAATTATAGAACTACAAATGAATAGATCGTTACGAACTTAATACTATTGGTGATCAAAATCTTAATTTATAATAGAGACAAAAATCAAACAGTTCGTTACGTTTCGATCATCTTACAACAACCTGCACCGCTCCACTAGTAGGCCGTGCGGTCTAGGCGCTTCGGTCTGGAACCGCTCCGGTCGCAGGTTCGAATCCTGCCTCGGGCATGGATGTGTGTGATGTCCTTAGGTTAGTTAGGTTTAAGTAGTTCTAAGTTCTAGGGGACTGATGACCACAGATGTTAAGTCCCATAGTGCTCAGAGCCATTTGAAAACCATTTTTTTGATTATCTTGATTCTTATTGAGTATTTTTCCGCAAATTGTCATCGATGTAGATTTTTAACAATACAGGTGATACACTACAGTCTTACCTTATTCCCTACGTTTCTAGCATTTGTAGCCTTAGAGAAAGCTTTTGACAATGTTGACTGGAATACTCTCTTTCAAATTCTGAAGGTGGCATGGGTAAAATACAGGGAGCGAAAGGCTATTTACAATTTGTGCAGAAACCAGATGGCAGTTATAAGGATCGAGGGGCATGTAAGGGAAGCAGTGGTTGGGAAGGGAGTGAGACAGGGTTGTAGCCTATCCCCGATGTTATTCGATCGGTATATTGAGCAGGCAGTAAAGGAAACAAAAAGAAAATTCGGAGTAGGAATTAAAATCCATGGAGAAGAAATAAACACTTTGAGGTTCTCCGATGACATTGTAATTCTGTCAGAGACAGCAAAGGACCTGGAAGAGCAGATGAATGGAATGGGCAGTCTCTTGAAAGGAGGATATAAAATGAACATCAACAGAAGCAAACGAGGATAATGGAATGTAGTCGAATTAAATCGGGTAATGCTGCGGGAATTAGAGTAGGAAATGAGATGCTTAAAGTAGTAAATGAGTATTGCTTTTTGGGGTGCAAAATAACTGATGATGGTCGATGTAGAGAGGATATAAAATGTAGACTGGCAATGGCAAGGAAAGCGTTTCTGAAGAAGAGAAATTTATTAATATCGAGTATAGATTTACGTGTCAGGAAGTCGTTTCTGAAAGTATTTGTATGGAGTGTAGCCATGTATGGAAGTGAAACACGGACGATAAATAGTTTAGACAAGAAGAGAATAGAAGTTTTCGAAATGTGGTGCTACAGGAGAGTGCTGAAGATTAGATGGGTAGATCACATAACAAATGAGGAGCTATTGAATAGAACTGGAGAGAAGAGAAATTTTCTGCACAACTTGACTAGGAGAAGGGATCGGTTGGTGGAGCATATTCTGAGGCATCAAGGGATCACCAATTTAGTGTTGGAGGGTAGCGTGGAGGGTAAAATCGTAGAGGGAGACCAAGAGATGAATACACTGAACAGATTCAGAAGGATGTAGGTTGCAGTAGGTACTGGGAGATGAAGAAGCTTGCACAGGATAGAGTAGCATGGAGAGCTGCATCAAACCAGTCTCTGGACTGAAGACCACAACAACAACAACATCTCTATTTCTGGCGTCAGCTCTTTGCCACTATCTATTGTCGTTTATGTGTTGCCATATAAGCCTACACACACTCTTATCAGGTGCCTAAGAAATCCCCATTATTGGCTAGAGCTTTTTCTGTGGATGTGAGCAAATGCATTTTCATAATCGATAAATGTTAGGTATTTTTCCATACTGAATTCATGTATTTTTTTAATAGTTTGCTTCAGTGTGAAAACATAGTCGGTACAAGATATTCTTTCGGAAGCCTACTAGCTGTTCTGAAAAAATTGAATCTGAGATGTTTCAAAGCCTTTCATTAACTATTTTGTTGTAGATATTATCAAAAGCATTCAGAAGACAGACTGCCTATAGTTACTTGTGTTACTTCTATCTCCTTTGCTACTCTTTAGCGGAGCTCCACTCTTCTGGTGTTCAACTTGAACACCAGCACATGTTACAGAGATGAGGCATTCTGAAATCTAGACATGTTCTAACATATATTACCAGTTCCGAATTAATTCCATATGATACAGATGCTTTTCTATTTTGTTTTTTGTTTTCTGTAACGCTCGTTTGCATTCTGCAATGCTTTTCTATTTTTTGTTTTTTGTTTTCTGTAATGCTCGTTTGCGTTCTGCAACATCTATTAAACCTGTCCGTCTTCTGCATTTTCTTTCACTGGCTCTTTCGCATCCGGATTATACCATAATTTCTTATAGTGATTTACCCAGTCTTCTGAAGCAGTGATATTTATATTTGCGGTATGTTTATTGGTTCTTTTTCGCTATCTGATCAATTCGCCACGGATGTCTTCTTCAACTCTGCTTATAAATGTATCCCTTGAATATGTATGTATCTGTCTTATAATTTTTTTGGCTTCACATCTGATTTTATTATACTTTCCTTTAGCTTCCTCGCTCTGTTCCTTCAAGGAATCCTTTTATGCTTCATTTGTCTTTTTATGATTTCTTCTATCGCTTCGTTCCAATTTTAATTCCCTTCTTCGGTTTGGGTTTTACACCTACTAGTTCTTTAGATACATGTATTATGAGATTTTTAACGTCTGTCCATTCTTCAATAAGACCTTCACTTGACGGTATTTGTTGGGATAGCTTAGTTAATCTGCACTAATATAGATACCTCTAACTCTCTTCTTGGATCAGATGCGCCTTAAAACTTTTGTTAGGTTTTCTATCTTTTTCCTTTTATTCTGTTTTTTTCCCGTCCTTCCTAAGCTGGATCTTAGATTTAACAAGATAATGACGCGTAGGTTCCTCTCATTGTGATGATTCCGTCATTTACACCGGCCGCTGTGACCGAGAGGTTCTAGTCGCTTCAGTCCGGAACCGAGCTGCTGCTACGGTCGCACCGAGCGAGGTGGCGCAGTGGTTAGCACACGCGACTCTTATTCGGGAGGACGACGGTTCAATCCCGCGTCAGGCCATCCTGATTTAGGTTTCCCGTGATTTCCCTAAATCGCTCCAGGCAAATGCTGGGATGGTTCCTTTGAAAGGGCACGGCCGACTCCCCCCCCCCCCCCTCCCCATCCTTCCCTAATCCGATGAGACCGATGACCTCGCTGTTTGGTCTCTTCCCCCAAACAACCCAACCCAACCCGCTACAGTCTCAGGTTCGAACCCTGCATCGCGGATGGATGTGTGTGATGTCCTTAGGTTGGATAGATTCAAATATTTCTAAGTCTAGGGGACTGATGACCTCAGATGTTAAGTCCCATAGCGCTTAGAGCCATTTGAACCATTTGAACCTTCATTTACTGGTGCGTATTGTCGTATCTTACCTTCCCATTTTCTGTCTGCCAGTAGTGCCACTCCACTACATGCTATTCGCTCTTGTGCTACTCCACTATATAACGTAAAACAGCCTTCTAGGTATCTACTACCTTTAAACATTTTTTGGTTCCTATAATGACTGTTATGCTGAATTTATAATCTTCGAGTATTTTGTTAATCTTGGTCTCATGTGTCCGAAGACCCTGTGCGTTCCAAGTGACAACATTGAGTTTGTATTATATTCCGCCATTCTTAATTATTTCCTTTTCTGATCGTCGTTCATGAATACTGGTCTTTCTCCGAGGCTTTACTGCATAACCCACAACTTGGAGAATCGAGCTCCTCCAGGAAAGCTAGCTTCACCACATCTGAGGAGGCCTTCCTCCCCCAAAGGAAGGCAGAGCTAGAAAATGAGAACGACTTGAGTTGGAGGTAGGACGGAGCGAGGCCGCAGGCATGTGCGATGCGCGGGTCCCCAGTGGGCCGTGCCCGGCGGCCCGCGACTATCCGGCGCGGACATCAGGTGTTGGGCGTAATGCGCACGCGCGCTGCCCGCTGCTCATTAATTACTCTAATTAGTCGCGGCGCGGATGACCGCTCCGCCACCGCCGCCGCCAGATGGCCGCCATTTGCTTATCGCCAGCGGCCATCGCGGACGTTTGTCTCCCGCTACGTCTGTTAACAAGTTTATTTTGCCAACAAAAAAATTAACTTTCCGGCCGTGGCGATCTTATCTGCGGCTGTTATGAGTCTCCCTAAAACATGTCGCGTGGTCGATTCTATTTCGGAGTTTCGTTGTCGTCTGACGTGGCGTGGACGCTATTACCGCTATTTCGCCGGGTGCCGTGTTTCCGTTGGAGGTGCTTCTGCCAATCGGCGATCCATCGCATCAGCGAGGTGTCTGTTTTAATTCCCAGTGTCTCTTCTTCGTCGGAATCATTGATAGCATAAGATCTGTCACGTTCCTAATCACACACCGCTGTCATCGCCAGTCTGACTGTCATTAAATTATTACTGTTTCCATCCAAGAGTAATTAGGCTACAGTCTGTACGTCCCTGTGATGGACATCCAAATGTTATAGGCATCCAGATGTTTCTACTTATGTCAGTGTTAAAATTTGAAGACATTCACTTTGTCCTGGAATGGTATCCATTATCCAGTAATACATATTTTCGATTTTTTGCCAACTATAATAAATCAATAAGGTACGGTTTGAGACGAGCGTTATGTAATCTCTGGTGACCAACGCTTTCTTCTTCACTGAGAAATTTGTTAGTGGAACCAAATAATACACCTGTTATCACCTATATCACATAACATGGGTGCTATATAATGATTGACTTCGGCTCAGTTTCAGATCAGTGACAATCTGAAAATACTCGTATTTTGGTGAGGAGACTTTCTACAGCCGTCAGATACGTAAAGAATTACATTTTTAACCATCAGCTGTCTAAATAAACTTTTATACTTACGGCTGAAATGTAAAATCTTGCACTTCAGATAAAAAACAAAAAAGAAGTATTCTATGACTATAATATCAATAAGTCACTGTTGGAATCAGCCAACTCGTGCAAATACTTGCGTGTAACACTTTGTAGGGATATGAAATGGAATAATCACAGAGGTTCAGTCATGGGTAAAGCAGGTGGTAGACTTCGGTTCAGTAGTAGAATAATGGGGAACTGCAGTCAACCTACAAAGGAAATTGCTTACAAATCACTCGTGTGACCAGTTCTAGAATATTGCTCAAGTGTTTGGGACCCATACCAGATAGGATTAACGGGGGAAATTGGACCTATACAGAGAAGGGCAGCATGAATGGTCACATGTTTGTTTAGTCCATTGGCGCGTGTCACAGAGATACTAAAGAAACTGAACTGAAACTCTTGAAAATAGACATAAACTGTCCCAAGAAAGTTGATTAACAAAGTTTAAAGAACTGGCTTTAAATGATTACTCTGGAAATACACAGCAACTTCTACGTATCGCTCACATAGGGATCGTGGATAAGATTAGAGTAATTACTGCACGCACAGAGGCATTCAAACAATCATTCTTCCTGCGTTCCATACATGAATGGAACAAGAAGAAATCATAAAATGTATAATGGGATGTACCCTCTGCCATGCACCTCATGGTGGTTTACAGAGTATAGATGTAGATGCAGATGTTTCAGTCACTCACACTGTCATCACTGGAAGAATATCAACAGATCAAAGAAAAATGCAATGTACTCGTACATATGGTGTCCAGCAACTAACACAAAAGTCGCAAAGAAACAGGAAAGTACTTACGAAGGCAAATACATTAGATGAAAAAGCAGTTCATGTTTCTTTCAGAAGTTTCGAAAGTCCTTCGTGTTACAGTGACTGTAAATGTCCACCTGTTAGGTACCATGATCTAAAATAACAACAAATACACTTTTTTTACTTGACTATTGTGATTTTGAGATCACACATTTGTATGCGCAGATTGTGGCGGTTGTATGAGAGTTACATTGGCATTGGAAACAATGTACATTTTGTTGAAGTTGTATGATAACACTGAATACATATCTATATACCAAAGTCTCAGTTACTGGGGTTAGTGCCATTACGATAGTGCTCCAGATCCAGGGACATAAGACACGAGGGATTCGTAATATTGTCATAAATATAAGGGGTCCTGTGTACTATCCATTTCACGATCTATATAGTATCCGACGATGTATTATACCGTGACAGAGGCCTTGGCTAATTGGTATGTGTGTTTCAAGATCATTATGGTCTAAAGACTATCAGATAATTACGGCCTAGCTCTTGTGATTTACGTTGTTTAACGATTCAATTTGTTAATAGAAAAGCTATTCTGAAAGTAAGTTCCGATCGGTCGTGAAATGGGAAATACTGTGAAAGTCAAAAATGTTTTATTCGTTACACCTTCCAGCCACTTCTCTACGTAGTAATCACTGCTTCTTCGATGTACAGACTGAACAGTAGGGGCGAAAGACTACATCCCTGACTTACACCTTTTTTAATCCGAGTACTTCCTTTTTCGTCGTCCACTCTTGACTCTTGTAGATACTGTATATTACCAGTCTCTCCCTGTAGCTTACCCCTATTTTTCTCAGAATTTCGAACATCTTGCACCATTTTACATTGTCGAACGCTTTTTTCCAGTTCGACAAATACTATGAGTGTGTGTTGATTTTCTTAGTCTTTCTTCCATTATCAAACTCTAGCGGTTCTAGGCGCTCAGTCCGGAGCCGCGCGACTGCTACGGTCGCAGGTTCGAATCCTGCCTCGGGCATGGATGTGTGTGATGTCCTTAGGTTAGTTAGGTTTAAATAGTTCTAAGGGACTGATGACCATAGATGTTCAGTCCCATAGTGCTCAGAGCCATTTGAACCATTATCAAACGCAACGTCAGAATTTCCTCTCTCTTACCTTTTAACTTTTCTAACGTCAAACTGATCGTTATCTGGTACATCCTCATATTTCTTTTCCATTCTTCTGTCTATTATTCTTGTAAGCAACTTGGAATGCATGAGCTGTTAAGCTGAATGTTCGAAAATTCTCGCACTTGTCAGCTCTTGCAGTATTCGGAATTGTGTGGATGATATTTTTTGGAAAGTCAGATAGTATGTCACCAGACTTATACATTCTACACACCAACGTGAATAGTTGTTTTGTTGCTACTTTCCTCAATTACTTTAGAAATTCTGATGGAATGTTATCTATCCCTTCTGCCTTATTTGATCTTAAGTCCTCCAAAGCTCTTTTAAAATCTGATTCTAATACCGGATTCCCTATCTCTTCTAAATCGAATCCTGTTTCTTCTTCTATCACATCATACAAATCTTCCCCCCTCTAGAGACTTTTAGTGTATTCTTTCCGACTATCCGATCTCTCCTGTACTCATGAAGTAATAAGTGCTATCGACAGCGGATGTCAAATTGATTCCATATTTTTAGATTTCCAGAAGGCTTTCATATCGAAACACAACCCAAACAATTCACGTCATGAGGTGGAGCTGGTCACTAAATAACGTCAGCTGTACCAGTTGAAAATTTTCATCTAGTAAACGATTTCTGTTTGACAGAATATTGTGTAGGAGCAAGATTACATCATATACTGCATCACTATGAGGATGTACGCTGTCGGATCAAAAGTATCTGGACATCTATTAGTGAACATTAATGCATGAGATGTCCACCCTTTACCTTTATAACGGCTTTAAATTTGCTAGTATATATTCGTAGACATCCTACATTCCTGCAACACTGATGATATCTTTCTATTAGGTGTTTGAATATCTGTGGAGGAATGGCAACCCATTCTTCCTCAAGAACCGAAACCAGAGCAGGTAGAGACGTTGGATGCTAGGGTTTGGAGCTAAGTCAACATTCTAACTCATTCAAGGGGTGTTGCATTGGATTCAGGTTAGCACTCTGAGCAGGTTATACCTTTTCAGGAACATCGTTGTCCACAAAATATTGCCCCATAGATGCTGCTTTATTACAGGGTGCATTGTAATGACGATATAATAATCGTCCCCGAACAGTTCCTTTACTGTACGCAGGACACAATGGTGTAAAAATGTGCCGATATCCTGCCGCGTTTAGCATTATCTTAAGCACAACAAGAGCACCTCACCCTGACCACGAGAAACATCCCCCCCCCCCCCCCCTGCCGCCACAGTAGCACCACCTCCTCTTTAAGGCGCTGTTGGCATCATCACACATGTCAGCAGGTAACGTTCTTCAGGCATTCGGCAAACCCAAACTCTTTCATCGGATTGCCGTATGGTATAACGTCGCTCTTCACACCGCCTCAAGTGTCGCTTAGTATTTTTCAGGAGTTTTTTCTTCCCCTGATTGTAGGCGATCTTTTACTACCGCAACGCTCGACCGTCACTGTTTTTCAGTACACGATATGTGCCTGGTCTTGATTTAGCTGTGGTTGTGCCTTCGCATTTCCACTTTACAGTCGTATCACCAGCCGTCGACTTGTGCAGGTTTAGAATGATTGAAACGTCCCTGGCGGATTTTTCACTTAACTCTCCTGACCGAACCACTCTGGTTTTACCGCTTCTCTACTTTTTTTTAAAGAGATGGTGCCCCTCCACGCCCGCACCAACGTGGTGACCAAACCAGAAGTTCTACTGTCACCTCCGTCAACATGTTAGTTGTCTAATCAGTGGATCACAGGATGCTGGGCTATGATGTTATCCGCGCGTCTGGGTACGATTACGCATTAACACGGTCCATCAGGTGATAGATTGTGGACGAAACGCGAATGAGGGTAGCGGTTTGAAGAGCAGAGGGAAGAAAGTGCCGAGGGAAAGAAAACCTCTGCGACAGTGGGATAGTGGGATGGGTAGTAAGAGCAGTAGTGGCTTACTAGCTGCGCTAGTTCATGCAAGGTTGTTATTGTCCATGCATCAGTACCGTGGCAGGCGATGGCGATGTATCCCGGTCTGCTGCAGCCGCTGCGTTCCTGGAACAGTCAAGATCGTTATATATTATTGAGAGATCGGCCATAGATCATCTAACTGTTTGGGGGGGGGGGGGGGTGTATAGCTTGTCTGCATGTAGTGCACGGTATGGCTTCCCTGCGTGGCGCCGGTTTTTCGGCAGGTGTTTTCAAACTGGGTAATCCAGTAATGGAGGCTGATAAACAGGGGCTCACCTGTACCGTTGTGTTTGCGTGTACTTGGCCATAGATGTTAGGTTCTTGCAAGTATATTTTTTGGTCTATTATGTTTCCATCTATGGTTGTGGACTTCCCCAGATTCAGAATGAACGGGTTCTGCGAATGTCTGGAGTTTCTGCATAGTCCTGCGGTGAGTTTGTGGATTACCTCCGTGAGAGTCTCAAGTTGGTATTCCCAGTGAAGATCCGCGATTCCTGTGTATCGTGGAGCATTGTTTATGATTTTGAGTACTTTGTTTTGTATGAGCTGCAGACGGCGCAGGCGTGTGGGTGCAGCGTATCCCCAGACAGGGGCTGCGTACGTCATCAGGGGTCGAATAAGTGTCATGTACATGGACCCTGACACCCGTCTGTTCAGTGTGCTATGCCTCTTGAGCATAGGGTGGAGATGTTTGAGCCTCGCGCTCGCTCTGTTGGTCATGTGTTGTATGTGGTCCCCCAAGAGTAATTTCCGGTCCAGTCAGACACCAAGGTATTTGACGTCCTCACGGAAACGTATTGGGCGTGCATATAGTGTTATTGGTCTGCAGTCTCGATGTTTGCGCAGTTGCTTCGGTCTTCGAGTGAACAGAAAGGCTTCGCACTTGTCGACGTTTACTCTAACGCGCCATTTCTCTAATCAAGGCTTATCCACTCTGAGTGCGGTCTGTAATCGTGACGTAATGTTTGATGGTTTCCAATCTTGTGAGAGTATGGGGGTCTCATCCGCGTAGATTGCCATCGTTGTGTGTGGTTGGGAGATCGTTTATGTAGAGGTTAAACAGTAGGGGCCCTAGTATGCTTCCTTGGGGTACTCCCGCATGTATACCTCGTCGTGTTGAGTGTTTTCCCTGCACGTCAGTGTTGAAAATCCTGTCTGTGAGGTATGAGTTTATAAGACGCACCAGCCCGTCGGCGAATCCTGCGTCGCTGAGTTTGCGAATGAGGCCGTTGTGCCATAGACGGTCGAAAGGTTTTTCTATGTCCAGGAACACCGCCCCTGTTGCTTCGTTTATGTTGAAGCCGTGTGTTATATGTTCAACGACCCGTAAGAGTTATTGTGTTGTGGAGTGGTGATTCCTGAAACGGAATTACTCCGGTTTCAGGATGTCATTTGTTACGCAATACCTAGTGATGCGTTTTAGGATCACCTTCTCAACAGTCATAAGACTGATGGGTCGGTAATTTTGTGTGAGGCTGTGGTCTTTCACCGGCTTCCTGAACATCAGGACCTTGGCCGTCTTCCTAAAGGAGGGGAAGTGTTGGTGTTTTAGTATGGCATTCGTGATGTGTGTTAGCTTCTCTGCTGACTCCCGGCCTCTTTTTATACTGCCGGTTCCGCCGTTAGTGACATCTAGCGGTCAGTTCCGCATTACAGAGGGGTGTTGGATAGATAGTTTACTTAAGCTTGCAGGATGTCATCTCTAAGTAGCTCTGCACTCAAAGTTCTATGTACAAAGACATTGGCATTTACGCACCCCAACTGCTGATACACGCTCCATATACAGGCAGGCACTGCCTCGTATGCAAAATTCCTTCCACTGTCGTTTCTTGGATGATAATGAGTTCAGGTTTCTCTCAAAACCGAAACACTTCGTTCTCACTCTGCAAACTAAATTATGCCTCTCTGGTGGAGCTAATGGTCCGTCCGCAGTCAATCTGCTGTCCGAAGTCCACATACACTCCCGGAAATTGAAATAAGAACACCGTGAATTCATTGTCCCAGGAAGGGGAAACTTTATTGACACATTCCTGGGGTTAGATACATCACATGATCACACTGACAGAACCACAGGCACATAGACACAGGCAACAGAGCATGCACAATGTCGGCACTAGTACAGTGTATATCCACCTTTCGCAGCAATGCAGGCTGCTATTCTCCCATGGAGACGATCGTAGAGATGCTGGATGTAGTCCTGTGGAACGGCTTGCCATGCCATTTCCACCTGGCGCCTCAGTTGGACCAGCGTTCGTGCTGGACGTGCTGACCGCGTGAGACGACGCTTCATCCAGTCCCAAACATGCTCAATGGGGGACAGATCCGGAGATCTTGCTGGCCAGGGTAGTTGACTTACACCTTCTAGAGCACGTTGGGTGGCACGGGATACATGCGGACGTGCATTGTCCTGTTGGAACAGCAAGTTCCCTTGCCGGTCTAGGAATGGTAGAACGATGGGTTCGATGACGGTTTGGATGTACCGTGCACTATTCAGTGTCCCCTCGACGATCACCAGTGGTGTACGGCCAGTGTAGGAGATCGCTCCCCACACCATGATGCCGGGTGTTGGCCCTGTGTGCCTCGGTCGTATGCAGTCCTGATTGTGGCGCTCACCTGCACGGCGCCAAACACGCATACGACCATCATTGGCACCAAGGTAGAAGCGACTCTCATCGCTGAAGACGACACGTCTCCATTCGTCCCTCCATTCACGCCTGTCGCGACACCACTGGAGGCGGGCTGCACGATGTTGGGGCGTGAGCGGAAGACGGCCTAACGGTGTGCGGGACCGTAGCCCAGCTTCATGGAGACGGTTGCGAATGGTCCTCGCCGATTCCCCAGGAGCAACAGTGTCCCTAATTTGCTGGGAAGTGGCGGTGCGGTCCCCTACGGCACTGCGTAGGATCCTACGGTCTTGGCGTGCATCCGTGCGTCGCTGCGGTCCGGTCCCAGGTCGACGGACTCGTGCACCTTCCGCCGACCACTGGCGACAACATCGATGTACTGTGGAGACCTCACGCCCCACGTGTTGAGCAATTCGGCGGTACGTCCACCCGGCCTCCCGCATGCCCACTATACGCCCTCGCTCAAAGTCCGTCAACTGCACATACGGTTCACGTCCACGCTGTCGCGGCATGCTACCAGTGTTAAAGACTGCGATGGAGCTCCGTATGCCACGGCAAACTGGCTGACACTGACGGCGGCGGTGCACAAATGCTGCGCAGCTAGCGCCATTCGACGGCCAACACCGCGGTTCCTGGTGTGTCCGCTGTGCCGTGCGTGCTTGTACAGCCCTCTCGCAGTGTCCGGAGCAAGTATGGTGGGTCTGACACACCGGTGTCAATGTGTTCTTTTTTCCATTTCCAGGAGTGTATGTCCGCTCACTGGTAACGCTCTTGATTTTATCGCCCTACCAGTGACTTTTCAGTAATAACACATCACTGATGCTACGGACACTTGCTCCAATTCTTTCGGTAACAGAACATTCTATTTCGGTCGTCAGTACGCATCGTAGCCCTTAGTCTTTTCTGCAAGCCTGTTATAAATGGTTACCGCAGCCCATGATCGACATTCAACACTGTAGCCAGGTAACGCTTTAGATTCTAAAGTTTAGAACTTCTTTTCCTCCCAGTACCTCTTCATTCGTTCATTGCTCCTTTTTACGTTCTGCTCTCCATCCTGGGTTTGTTAAGAACTTTCTTCACGAATGGCAGTTTATTTTAGGTCTTTATTAATTTATGTTAGCCATTTCATCGATAATAATGCAAAATTTCGAATTTTCTTTGAGTGTTGTTGTTCATTCCATACACTTGACTGTATAACTTTAATCGCTGATTCCAGATGGTATCAGTGTTTCTTCAGCAATTACATAGCTTTCCTATCATTTCTTTTTCATTCAGATTACATTTTCGGGTCATGATACTAAAATTTTGCTGACAATTTTCCATTTTGTTACAATTATTTTTATTTGGGATCTGCCACCAACTATCATGGTTTCAGATGCATAAAGTGGTGCCACATCTGAGTTTTGACATGCTGATGCCTCCTTCTTGCCATTTTGTAGGGTGGGTGGTGCCTATTGCTTTCGATCGACTGTCTACCGTAGTTGTCTTCCCCCACTTTCACCGCGCGTTTGTGCTGCCACCCTCCTCTTAAACATACTGCCGTCTGTTCCAGACGTGTAGCGGAAGCGGGCTGCAGCGCCACTACTATGATAGTTGTAGCTCCATACACACTGCTGTTACGAAGTACTCAAATTTGTCGAAGATTGTCTTGTATTTTTCTTATTTTGAGATTGTACCTAACGTATGCAAACAAATGTATGTAAACATTTCGCGAAAAAAATGAGATGTTTGCGACTATAGCTTTTGAGCATGAATTCGCGGCTAGAGCAACACGGCTATGCACTTGGATGCACAATATCTGTCGGAGATTTTATAGCCAGGAAGCAATGGCTCAGTTCGATAAAGCTGTAAGCAGGAAGTTTCTGAAAGAATTGTGTAGGCATTCGCCTCACCTCAGAAAAAACGAACCCGCAGATAAATTATCTTTCGTTCGAAGAAAATGGTATTGTTGAATGTTTGAATGTTTTGGCACTCAATGTCGAGGTTATTTGCAGCCACACATATTCTTGTTGGACGATTGAGGCTAAAACTTGAAAATTGTTTACTTATAGATTGTCAAAACAACAGTAATGTCATGACAGAATATTTCTCCATCAAGCATGTAATAGTAATATAAAAGAATTTAAGAATATGTTATAAAGTGGCTCATACTTCGTGTACGTACCTGGGAGGTTGGCAGATTGGTCTATTGGAGTATAGCACAGATGAGTGAGGTTAAAAACAAAACAAAAAAATTAAAAAGTTTACATGAAAGTAAGTACAAAATAACATCTCATCATAGGAGATGAGGTACTGGTGGAAGGAAAACGGCGGGGGGGAGGGGGAGGGGGGGGGCTGTTGGGAGTCGTGTTTGGATGCTTCAGTCGGTAGAACACTTGCCCGCAAAAGGCAAAGGTCCCAGGTTAGATTTCCGGCACAGCACACTGTTTTAAGCTACCAGGGAGTGTCAAAACAGCGCACACTCCGATGCAGAGTGAAACTCATTCTGGTCTCTGTCTCTCGTTTATAATTTTGTACGTTACCATTTGTCCGTCTAAAAGCTGATTCAGCATCTCTCCATAATGAGAAGATATTGAGCTCAGGAAAATGAAAAGAGGTTAACATATTCCATCATAGATGATGTGAATACTGATTCCCGGTAACGTACATTATACCCCGCAAGTATGTTGCGGAATGACAGAGATGTTTCATTACTTAATGTTTACCATACCGAATAATTTTTTCGTTTGCTACGTTGTGTCATGCAAGTAGTTACTTACTGTATAGTACGTATTACTTAAGGGGTAGGAGTTAGCTGGCCTGTAAGCATGCTAACTTTAATTATATTTGTTACTTACTTTGGAAATTTATTGTACTCTTTCCTTATACAAGAGAATGTTCAGAGTTCTTTTTTTAATTTTTATTTATATGTGGAAGTTAATTCTCTTAGCTCATTACTCATGTACAGAGCTGTTTGTGTAAAAATTACTACTGTTTTTCTTGACATGATACACGCACTCACAGCCGGTGGGTGCAGCTGTAATTTCTCTTTATACAGATTTTTACAATGAACCTGATTATTGTTTTCAGTTAGTTATACACATCCAAATACTATCTTACATATTAATGCTTACAGAATATTATAATATTCAATTTATATTCTCACGGAGTGACAAAGAAAGAAAATTCTGACGTATAGTAATCACAATCATGTTTGCAACCACCTACTTATTTACCTAATAGCTCAAGGAGCAATTTAATTGTGACTAACACTTGTTTCATTTCGGCAATGATCACGTCTCGTGCAAAAAACCGAAACGTAAACCAAATTGTTAAGTAATACAAATTAATACATTATGATGATACACTTAGCTTCAAAATTTGCATAGTTTAGAAGAATTATTACATCTCCATGATTCATATGTCATTGAAAAGTTTAAAGGTCGGGTTAAACAAAATGCACACTGAGGGGACAAAACTCATGGGGTAGCAAAATGTTCATTTACAAATTGCAGTAGTATTATGTACACAAGTTATAATAGGGCGAAGCTGTCACTTGCACTCAGGCGATTCATGTAGAAAAGTTTTCGACGTGATTATGGCCATGCGACCGGAATTAGCCCTTAATGCATGATTTTTTTTACTTCAAGCTGTAAAAATTACCGCGTTAATTTTATAGTGACCACATTACGAAAAAAACATTGAAAATTTTTTTAATTAAATTAACAAAGCATTATTGTTGACAATCGCTACAAACACAAAAACAGATCTAAATTCAAATCTATCGTAAAGACACTCGAATTAACTGTCTACACCATATCTTCTTACGTTTTCAAAATAAAAAAGTAATTTTCAAACCCATTAATCAGTGGACAAACACCAAAATAACGTCTCTACTTTCCGCCAAAACACAAGCGTGGCAGTACATCCACACAGCTGATTGTCGAAATGGTTCAGTACATACTGCCATTTACGATCGCTATGAAGAGCTACTAGCAGCTTAGCAGCTGCAGTAGAGTGTATACACTTAACTTCATAACGAATTTGTTACAAAATGTTGCTCAGTATAGAATACATCGAAGAAATGAAGACTGTAGCTGATCAGCTACACTATGCATTAAACGGTTAACAGACTTCGAAAGCGGAATGGAAGTTGGAGCTAGATGTATAGGACATTCCATTTTGAAAATCGTCGGAAATTCAATATTTCGAGATCCACAGTGTCAAGAGTGTACTGAAAATACTGAAAATATCGAGCTGAAGACACTCGTTGATTAGAATCCGTTGAGCTACGAAGTTGCAGGAACATTGACTGCTAAGTTCGAAGTAGTTACAGACGTTTTCTGTGAGATTAAGATCAGGTGATTTAGCGGACCAATACATGTGCAGAGTCCTGAACACACTGTCAGCGACACCCGACGACGGGAAACGTTGCCAAGAAACGCGACCGTCCAGAATGTTAAAGAAATTTTTGAGATGTTTGGAGCCGTGCGAAGCTCAGCTTGCCCTTCTCTCACATGATATCCTACACACCAAGGATGGATGACAACATGCAGACTCCATATTCTTAGATTTACCATTTACATCGCTTCGTAACTGCCAGTGTACTATTTTAATGGAGTGCCTAGTATTTTTCCGGTGAGACTACTGTAACGCGATAAAACCCCATTTATTTGAAGTTTTGTGTATGCAGCAAGAGACTACTCAGGAAGAATCAGTACGCAGATAAGTAGGATACGGAAGTACTCAGAAATAAAGAGATACGTCTGAAGTTTTCTGAGGCTATAGACAGTGCGATAATGAATAGTTCAGTGGGCTGTACATTCGAAGAAGAATGGAAATCTCTAAAGAGGGCAATCAGAGAAGTTAGAAAGAAAACCGAAGGTACAAGAAAGACAACTGAGGCGAAATCGTGAATGACAGATGAAATATTTCAGCTGGTCGATGAAAGAAGTGAGTACAAAAATGTTCAGGGAAATTCAGGAATACAGAAATACAAGCACCTTAGGAGTGAAATAAATAGGAAGTGCATGGAATCTAAGGTGAAAATGCTGCATGAAAAATTTGAAGAAATTGAAAAGGAAATGATTATCGAAAGCACAGATTCAGCATATTGGAAAGTCAAAACAAACTTGAGTTACATTAATAGTAAGGGCGATACATTAAGAGTTCAATGGGAATTCCCCTTTTAAATACAGAGGAGAGCGTGAATATGTGGAAAGAGTACACTGAAGGCCTCAGTGAGTGGGATAACTTGTCTGATGCCGCGACAGGACAAGAGACAGGATTCGACAGGGAACAGATAGGGGATCCAATATTAGGAACAGAGTTTAAGAAGAGCTTTGGAAGACTTTAAGATCAGATAAGCCAGAAGGGATAGATAACGTTCCATCATAGTTTCTAAAATCATTGGGGGAAGTGGCAACAAAACAACTATTCACGTTGGTGTGTAGAAAGTATGAGTCTGGCGACATACCATCTGACTTTCGGAAAAATATCAACCACACAATTCTAGAGACTGCAAGAGCTGACAAGTGCGACAACTATCGCACAATCAGCTTAACAGCTCATGCATCCAAGTTGCTGACAGGAATAACACACAGAAGAACGGAAAAGAAATTTGATAATATGGTAGATGATGATCAGTTTCGGTTTAGGAAAGAGAAAATGGCAAGAGAGAGGAAATTCTGACGTTGTGGTTGATAATGGAAGCAACAATGAGCAAAAGCCAGGACACCTTAAGGCATTCCCGACCAAGAGAAGTCTACTAGTATCAAACATAAGCCTTAATTTGAGGAATAAATTTTCGAGAATGTACGTTCGGAGCACAGCATTGTATGGTAGTGAAACATGGACTGTGGGAAAACCAGAACAGAACAGAATCCAAGCATTTGAGATGAGATGCTACAGAAAAATGTTGAAAATTTGGTGGACTGATAATGTAAGAAATGAGGAAGTTCTCCTCATAATCGGCGAGGAAATGAATATATGGAAATCGCTGACAAGGGACAAAATGGTAGGATATGTATTAAGGCATCGGGGGATAACTTTCTTGGTACGAGAGGGAGCTACAGAGGATAAAAAGTGTAGAGAAAGACAGAGATTGGAACACATCCAGTAAATATCTGAGGCTGCAATTGCTACTTTGAGATGAAAAGTTTGGCTCATGTGAGGGATTTCTGGCATGCCACATCAAACCAGTCTGAAGACTGACGGCTCAAAAAAAAAAAAAAAAAAAAAAAAATAATAATAATAATAATAAAATAAAATAAAAAAGTATGCAGTAAATATCTGATAGCGTGTAGAAAAATTTGCGCTACCAGTCGCAATAAAAGATTATTTATTCGTCACACGACTGTTTTCGGGCTTGTGACCATCCTCAGGTGTTTATACATTCATGTACTTGTTTATATTGCTGGAGATCACTGTCCGAATACAAAGAGAATTATTTGCTAGTGACTAAGCAGATACAAGTGGACCAACTGTACGTGGCAAGGCAGCATTTGGCGAAAATATATCTCTACTTACATAAAGATGAAGTATCCTTATTATAATTATGCTGTGGTGACAGTTTTTCCAGTCAGTTATACATTATTACCATTTTCACGTCCACGTTTCAGTTTTTTTTTTATTTAGCTTCATATTTCATTAATGTATCGTGACTCGTGATATACACTGCGTGTATATTCAAACATGTAGGTTATGGTCAAAGAGCATAAGAGGTATAAAGATGTTGCTCATACGGAAGCATGTTGTTTAAGGTCAAAGAACTTAGAAGAAGGAAGTTCAAAGATGTTGCACATATAGAAACTTATAAACTGCGAAATTGTTGTCCACATTATGAAATTTTTGATCCACATTTTTGTCAGAGAACTTAGACCTAGGAAGTGTAATTATGTTATACATATGAAATTACTGAGAGCTATTACAAATTACGAAAATGACAGTTACATCTGTTTTTAGCCTCACTGTTGTCCGAGGAGACCTACGAAGTACAATGATGTTACACACATTAAATTTTGAAATCTATTACAAACTCCCTCCGAACAGGCCTTGGAAGCCCCAACGGTACCGACCGGCCGCCGTGTCATCCTCACCTACAATCGTTACTGGATGCAGATATGGAGGGGCATGTTATAAGCACACAGCTCTCCTATACGTCAGTTTACGAGACCGGAGCCGCTACTTCTCAATCAAGTAGCTCCTCAGTTTGCCTCACGAGGATTGAGTGCACCCCGTTTGCCAACAGCACTCGGCAGACAAGATGGTCACCCATCCAAGTGCTAGCCCGGCCCGATAGCTCTTCATTTCGGTGATCGGACGGGAGCTGGTGTTACCACTGCGGCAAGACTGTTGGGTACAAATTAAGAAAATGAGAGTTATAATTTGTGTTTACAATTTGACTTTTACAACTTACTATAATGACAGTTAAACTACTGTATGAATGCTACGTCGGATTTCCATAGCATTTCACTTTGTTATTGGATATCAGAGGATAATGAGTTTTTGTTTTTGAATATTTTATGAAATATGTGGAAATAATATTTGCTTGCAAGCTCCGCATGTTCGTTGCGAATAAGTTGTGGTGAGTTAGAGCTGTGGACGTAAATTTCTAGCTCTTCGAGCAGATTCATTTTCTTACCTTTGTTGACAGTGTTTAGTATTTGTGGTTGTCAGTAATGGCTGTGGTTGAAAGGCCATGATCTTTTAGATAGTGGGTTTGTCAAAGTTATTTACCCGAAAGGCATCCATTCGTGTTTCGCTATTTAAAAGTTTTTAAGTTTCAATATGTGTAACATCTTTGCACTTCCTATGTCTAAGTTCTTTGACCATAACCTACATGTTTGAATGTAAACACATTGCATATCACGAGTTCACGACACAGTAATGAAATATGAAGCTAAATTTAAAAAAAAAACTGAAACAGGGACGTGAAAATGGTAATAAATTTGCAACTGAGTGGAAAAGTCACCACAGCATAATTATAATAAGGATACTTCATCTTTATGAAAGTACAGATATATTTTCGACAAATGCTGCCTTATCACTTACAATTGTTCCACTTGTATCTGGTTAGTCACCAGCGAATAATTCTCTTTGTATTCAAACAGTGACCTCCAGCAATATAAACATGTACATTAATTTATAAACACCTGAGGATGGCCACAAGCCCGAAACCGGTCGTGTTGCGAATATATAATCTTGAATTGTGACTGCTAGCGGGAATTTTACTACGCCTTACAAAGGAACATTCACGGATTTCAAAGGCATCCACTACGGACAAAATTCACTCCAAATATGTGAAACTTAATAAACAGCAAGCTGTATGTCTATACTCAGCACGTGGCCTCGTGCAGAATGCAGCGGTCGTAGCCTGATGACGGCTGGTAGGGGGAGGAGGACTTCCTTGTGTCGTGTTTGTTTGCAGAAGGCTCCCGGTCGGACGTCATTAGCGGCGTATTCACCCCACACACTGGTCACCCATATGTAAATACACGCCGGGAAGGGACGACGCACGCAGCGCTTTGAATTAGAACGTAATTAATTAGGCCTCATTAGGGCTTATCGCCGATCTGGAACATTCAATTATAAGTAAGTAGGCCCGAAGACGCTCGGCAGCGAGGGCTCGTGTGGAATTTATCGCCGCGTTGCCCAAATTTAGGGGGCGGAAACGCAGGGCCCGGTGTCATGGACGAGCCCGCAGGGTGAAAAATAATCATCGTAAAAACTAATGTTTTATGCAGGCGAGCATAATTGAAGCTTAAGCTGGCCGTTCGAATGCACGCTTTTAAACTGCAAATGTAATTAGAGCTTTATTAAAATAGATTATCGTAAAAATGTTTTGATGTTGTTAACGGTGGGCAACGAACGCGCGGGGGAAAGCTCATATACTTAATTCGGTGTTAGGTGGGATAAAAATGCTAACTCCGCAGGTAAATAAAAGCGCGTGATAATGCGAGCTTTTTGTGCGATACGGTGATGTTTTTAACGAGGGAATGTTTGGGTAATAGTGATGAAATATTTTCACACCGCATGGGTGCTCTGCTTTTTATTACTCGCGGGCGACTGGGGCCATGGAGCAATCGTTGTGTGTGGGCGGAAACCTTCGTGCGACAACCCCTACACACAGAAACAAACCAGCCTCATGGTCGTAACGGAATATTACGTATAATCTTGCTATAGGGGGAACTTAATCCTAGGGGCACTGAAAAGAACAATCATGACACAAGGTATGTACGCGCAACCCAGGGTTCGAACTCAGGAAATCTTGTTTAAACAACCACTTCCATCAATTTGTTAGAGGTCTTTCATACTGCAAAGAATAAATACCTTAAAATGTCTGTCCAACTTCAAGGCCTCGGTTGGATCTGAATGGTTCACGGAAAGCGATAACAACACGTTAAACAGCCTACTTGTGATGTAATCAGCCGGTGCAACGGGTGAGTCAGGTCAGTCGTGACCTGAGGAATCTTAACATAGCTTTCATCTAGACGAGCGCTCTTGTCTGTTGAGACAACGTCTGAGAAAAATTTACCGTAAGACAAAAAATTAACGTTGATGAGATTGTCTTTGCAAGGAATCCGCAAAGGTGATACGTGACACATTATTAGTTGACCGAACACCCAAGTAATTCTTACAGTATTTTCCTTCTTGCTGCATCTCTAGTTATTCATTTTATCTACAATAAATTTTACATGCTTTTTATTAATGTAAGTTCTAAACTTACATCTGCCTTCATAGAGAAAATAAACTGCTACATGAGAGAGAGAACACTGAATGGAAGGAATCACAGATATTGTAGCTTATAGTCACTGACAACTATACACCTACTACATAAAGTTCTAAGTGTTAGATTTCTGTACCGGAGTTTCTTAATTCACGTTTATAACAGTCAGTGCTTGCCGACTCTTTTAATGCTGAAAACAAACTGTAAACAATTTCCAAGTCTCGAGTTACGATGCTTGAAATTATTTCTAGAATGATGATACATGTGACAATCAAAATTAATAAATGAAATCTGACAGATATGAATAGCTATCCCAAGAGGAGGTGCATGAGATTTAAAAAAGTAGACAAGTGCGAATGGGACTCGCGCTCTGAAGGTTCCGTACAAAATTATGTACAGGGTGACATTTATTCAAGTATATGAAAAAAAGTAAATTCGTTATAAACTACGGTGTGCACCCACTTTATTCAGCATGTAAACTTCACTACGGATATTCGGCTTTAGATTATGACATGTTCGATATGCCTGCCATAATTGGCGATGATGTGGCGCGGACGAATAGCGAAAGTCTGCATGATCGGCTGAAGCTTCGGAACATCCATGCTGTCGATGACCTCCTGAATGGCTGTTTTCAGCTCAGCAGTGGTTTTGGGGTTATTGCTGTACACCTTGCCTTTAAGATAGACCCACAAAAAGAGGTCGCATGTGTTCAGATCCGGAGAATATAGCGGCCAAACGAAGCCCATGCCAGTGGCCTCTGGGTACCCCACAGCCAGAATGCGGTTCCCAAAGTGATCCTCTAGGACATCAAACACTCTCCTGCTTCGATGGAGTCGAGCTCCGTCTTGCGTGAACCACATCTCATCGTATCAGGTGTCACTTTGGATAATGCGGATGAAATCATCTTCCAAAACCCGATCGGAAGTCACCGTGCCATCGAGGAATATCGCACTGATTATTCCGCAACTGGACATTGCACACCACACAGTCACGCGTTGAGTGTGAATAGACTTCACGATCGCGAAATCAGATTCTTAGTCCCCCAAATGGGCCAATTTTCCTTATTGACGAACCCATCCAAACGAAAGTCGACTTCGTCGCTAAGCCAAACCATACAATTAGGTATTAGGGCAAGGGACAAGGGAGAAATTCGGCAAAGAGGAGTACAATTATGGCAAGAACTTTGGGATGCGGATGAAACAGGGAGAAGGACACATGAGTTGATACCAAGTATTAGGGAACGGCTAAAAATGAAGCACTTTGAACCCACCAGGGGGCTAATCCATTTTCTCACTGGACATGGACCCTACCCGGCATACCTATGCCGGTTTGGGAAAAGGGCCACACCAGCGTGTGAATGTGGTGAACCGGAGGGCACTCCCGATCATGTGATTTACGAGTGCCCCCTCTTCAATGATGTTGCCTCTACATTACGGGACCAACTACCTAATCATGACACCTATAACCTAATAAGACAAGAAGACACCTTCCATATTATAAATAAACTTGCCAACGAGGTATCACAGAAGGTGTTAAGGGAATACATGAGGGAACAAGACTAAATAGCACCGATCATGACCATTGCTCCCTACTCCCATTCCGCCTGCGCGGGGATAGGCCGACCCTTAGTCTGGAATCCGCCACGCGCGGGATTAGGGGGGGTGGGGAATATGACAACAACCCGAAATTGACAATACACTGGAGATGACGTAGATTTAGAATTAGTTAGTAGGAATTAGATTAAAAATTTAGATTTTAGAATCCTGCAGCGATTTACAACCTGGCCAGCCCAGTGTCAGGGGCACGCCCATCGGGATTAGCTCGATGGGCAAGGCAATATAGTAGGTTTGTACACTGCTGACACACTTGTGACGCTGCAGGAAGTAGAATGTAGGTTAGCCAAAAACTTAGAGATTAGAATAAACTATATAACTGCCCATTTAAACTAACCTAGCTGTAGCTCACAACTAAATATAAAATAGAATTAGCTGCAATTGTAACTAACAGTAGCAAGTAAGACCCACTAATCAAGTAAGGAGGTGGGTTGTATGTATAATTATTATTTGATGGTTAATAAAGAATTTAAAAAAAAAAAAAAAAAAAAAAAACATACAATTCCCATCATGCTCCGCGGCCAACCGTGTTGTTTGAACGTCCTAATGCAAAATGTTCAGAAATTATGACTTTTTTAGGGTTGTCATTCTTCTGGCTGGTTTGTTGTGGCCCGCCACGAATTCCTCTCCTGTGCCAACCTCCTCATATAGGAAAAGCACTTGCAACGTACGTCCTCAATTATTTGCTGAATGTATTCCAATCTCTGTCTTCCTCTACAGTTTTTGACCTCTACAGCTCTCTCTAGTACCACGGAAGACATTCCCTCATGTCTTAACAGATGCCCTATCATCCTGTCTCTTCGTTTTATCAGTGTTTCCCACATATTCCTTTCCTCTCCGATTCTGCGCAGAACCTCCTTATTCCTTTCCTTATCAGTCTTACGAATTTTCAACATTCGCTTGTGGCACAACATCTCAAATGCTTCGATTCTCTTCTGTTCCGGGTTTCCAGCACTCCACGTTTCATAACATACAATCCCGTACATTCTCAAAAATTTCTTCTGAAATTAAGGCCTATGTTTGATACTAGTAGACTTTTCTTGGCCAGAAATGCCCTTTTGCCACTGCTAGTCTGCTTTCGATGTCCTCCTTGCTCCGCCTGTCATTGGTTCAAATGATTCTGAGCACAAGGGACTTAACATCGAAGGTCATCAGTCCCCTAGAACTTAGAACTCCTTAAAGCTAACTAACCTAAGGACATCACACACATCCATGCCCGTGGCAGGATTCGACCCTGCGACGTAGCGGTCGCGCGGTTCCAGACTGAAGAGATTAGAACCGTTCGGCCACACCGGCAGCCCGTCATTGGTTATTTTACTGCCTAGGTAGCAGAATCCCGTAACCTCATCTACTTCGTGATCATCAATCTTGATGTTAAGTTTCTCGCTATTCTCATTTCTGCTACTTCTCATTACTTTCGTCTTTCTTCGATTTACTCCCAATCCATATTCTGTACTCATTACATTGTTCATTCCATTCAGCAGATCATGTAATTCTTCTTCACTTTCACTCAGGATAGCAATATTATCAGCGAATCCTATCACTGATATCCTTTCACCTTGACTTTTAATTACATTCCTGAACCTTTCTTTTATTTCCATCATTGCTTCTTCGATGTACAGATTTAACAGTAGGGGCGAGAGACTGCATCCCTTGTAATATTGCTACATGAATTTGCTATGCTGAAATCGGGTGCTAATAGTAGAATAAAAGCGGGTTAAAAGCTGTGAGCTGTCTGGGGAGAAGTTAACCGTGCATTACTGCGCAACTGTTTCACCAGGTAACTAGTCTAGGTTTACCACATTACCAATCAGACAAACATTGATTATAATCTTTTACAGTCATACAACAACCAGTAATATATATATATATATATATATAAAGGAGAATTTAAATAAAAAGAAAGAAATCAGTTTATATTTAGAAATTTATTTTAAGATTGTTCATTGAAATTTCAGCATATTATACGTGAGTTATAACTGAGCTGGTGCCTTGTTTAAGGATTGTAAAAATGTGAGATTTTAATCTTACGGAACACATCAAATATGGAGCCAAGATTGGGAGACTGCATACAACCCTGTATTCACAAAACAACACCCAAAGAACGTTGAAACATAAGTAAGAAGAAATTAACCACAACCAACAGATTCAGTTTTCACCCAAAGAAATTACGTTCGTAACACAATCCTGTCCGTCATGTAATTACCACACACTGGTATACTAAATTCATATTAACTCTTTGTGAAATCTTCCCAAAAAGAATAGCTGAAGGCTACTTTGATGATTACACCACATGCTCCACGTGGTCAACTTGGTTTACAGAAAGCGTATAACTCCACAGTAATTTTGATAATTAAAATAAATTCGATCGAAAAGCAATTGACAAAAGAAAAACCTTGAACTGGTTACTAACGTCTTACTATTAACCTGATGGGTCAAACAGTTATATAAGCACGTGGTACTGGTCTCGCAAAGTACACTCCACGTGGGTTGAACATAAAGAAAAGCATAAAGAAAAGTTGCTATATTGTAAAATATTGTCAAGACGAGACGTTATAATCACACAAGCATTCACATTTAAGATTGATGAACTTAGTTAGAGTTACTGATCAACACGTGGTTCCACTTTACTCACAAAGTAATGACAAAGCAACTACCGCAAAATAATCTGAACTTCACACGAGAATTACACTCCGCTGCAATTTAAGATAGCATTAGATATTTTAGAGCTAAATCTGAAATCAAGGTATTAAGTTTTCAGTTAGGCTGAACTTAAGAAATCCATTGTCCTACGGACTTAGCAGACACGCGCTTAGCCGGAGATCTTACCACTTCAGACGCTCGCCGCGGTCCCACAGCAACTGCCTACTGCCGAGCGTGCTTCCTGAGGGTGGCTCACAAAGACAAACGGAAGTGGCCAGAGGGGCAGCTTCCTATACCAACATGACAACGGACGGACAGAACCATACTAAGGATAGAAACCTCTTTGCTTTTAGGAAACGTAGCTACCTGTTCCGACGTTGGTCCTACTGTTCTCTAGCAGACAGGCTTGTCTGCCACCCTCAAGCATGCAACTACAAATACATTTGCTCATTCATACTCTCACACAGAAGGGAAGGGGGATGACAGTATCTTATCATATACAGTATATAAAAGAAAGCGGATGTAGGTTCCGTATGAGACTGTGTGACATGAATTACATATAAACTGTGTTTTAAAGTGTAGTAGTGTGACAGATCGTTCTTGTTTATGTGTAAAAGTAACACGTTCCACTACTCAGTCTCCTCCCAGATAGTCAGAAACGCCACAGTAAATTTAGGAGAGGAATTTACTCCATAAATGACAACAGATTTAAGAAATTAAACATGAAAGGAATCCAACAGAGACCTTTCACCCTGTCTTACACCCTTTTTAATCCGAGCACTTCGTTCTTGTTCGTCCACTCTTACTATTCCCTCTTGGCTCTTGTACACACTGTATATTACCAGTCTCTCCCTAAAGGTTACCCCTATTTTTATCAGAATTTCAAACATCTTGCACCACTATACATCGTCGAACGCTTTTTTCAGGCCGAAAAATCCTATAAATGTGTCTTGATTTTTCTTAGGCTTGCTTCCATTATCAACCACAACGTCAGAATTGCTTCTCTCGTGGCTTTACCTTTCCTAAATCCAAACTGATCGTCATCCAGCACATCCTCAATTTTCTTTTCCATTCTTCTGTATATTATTCTTGTCGGCAACTTGGCTGCATGAGCGGTTAAGCTGACTGTGCATTTAACAACTCTTGTAGAGTTCCAAATTGTGTGGATAATATTTTTCCGAAAGTCAGATGGTATATCGCCAGACTCATACATACTACACACCAACGTGAATAGTTGTTTTGTTGCCACTTCCCCCAACGATTTTAGAAATTCTGACGGAATGTTATCTATCCCTTCTGCCTTATTTGATTTTAAGTCCTCCAAAGCTCTTTTAAATTCTTATTTTAATCTCTTCTATATCGACTTCTGATTCTTCTTCTTTCACATCAGACAAATCTTCCCCCTCATAGAGGCTTTGAATGTATTCCTTCCACTTATCCGCTCTTTCCTCTGCATTTAACAGTAGAATTCCCGTTGCACTCTTAATGTTACGACCATTGCTTTTAATGACACCAAAGGTTGTTTTGACTTTCCTGTATGCTGAGTCTATCCTTCCGACAGTCATTTCTTTTTCGATTTGTTCCATTTTTCATGGACCCATTTCGTCTTAGGTTCCCTGCACTTTCTATTTATTTCATTCCTTAGCGACTTGTATTTCTATATTCCTGAGTTTCCCGGAACATTTTTGTTCTTCCTCCTTTCGTCGATCAACTGAAGTATTTCTTCTGTTACCCATGGTTTCTTTGCAGTTACCTTGTTTGCACCTATGTGTTTCTTTCCAACTTCGGTGATTGTTGTTTTTAAGGATGTCCATTCCTCTTCAACTGAACTGCCTACTGAGCTACTCCTCATCGCAGTATCTATAGCCTCAGAGAACTTCAAGCGTATCTCTTCATTCCTTAGTGCTGGCGTATGCCACTTCTTTGTACATTGATTCTTCCTTTCTAGTCTCTTAAACTTCAGCCTACTCATCATCATTACTAAATTGTGATCTGAGTCTATATTCGTTCCTGGGTACGCCTTACAATCCAGCACCTTATTTCGGACCATCTGCCTGCCGCGCGGGATTAGCCGAGCGGTCTTGGGGGCCGCAGTCATGGACAGTGCGGCTGGTCCCGGCGGAGGTTCGAGTCCTCCCTTGGGCATGGGTGTGTTTGTCCTTAGGATAATTTAGGTTAAGTAGTGTGTAAGCTTAGGGACTGATGACCTTAGCAGTTAAGTCCCATAAGATTTCACACACATTTGAACAGTCTCTGCCTGATCATAATGTAAGCCAACTGAAATCTTCCCGTTTCAACCGGCCTTTTCCAAGTATACCTCCTCCTCTTGTGACTGTTGTACAGAGTATTCACTACTAGCTGAAATTTATTACAGAACTCAGTTAGTCTTTCTCCTCTTTCATTCCTTGTCCCAAACCCATAGCCGGCCGCGGTGGGCTAGCGGTTCTAGGCGCGCAGTCCGGAACCGCGCGACTGCTACGGTCGCAGGTTCGAATCCTGCCTCGGGCATGGATGTGTGTGATGTCCTTAGGCTAGTTTGGTTTAAGTAGTTCTAAGTTCTAGGGGACTGATGACCGCAGATGTTAAGTCCCACAGTGCTCAAAACCATTTGCACCATTTTGAACCCAAACCCATATTTTCCTGACACCTTTTCTTCTACTCCTTCCCCTACAACTGCATTACTGTCCCCCATGACTATTAGATTTTCCTATTCATGACGAATCCTACTCCCGCTATACCTTTTTCTGCTGCTGTTGATATTGCCCTATACTCATCTGACCAGAAATCCTTGTCTTCCTTCCATTTCACTTCATTGTCCCCTACTATACCTTTCAATTTCCCTTTTCAGATTTTCTAGCTTCCCTACCACGTTCAAGCTTCTGACATTCCACTCCCCGACTCGTGGAACGTTATCCTTTCGTTGGATATTCAATCATTTACTTATGGTCACCTCCATAAGTAAACCTCTGTCCCCTCTTCCGTCCTCTTTGTCAGGGTCGTTGGCAGAATGAGGGTGACTTCTTATGCCGAAAGTCTTCTACCGCCCGTTCTGATAATTAATCAAATTTAAGCAGTGGCGGGATCCAAACCCGGGCCCTAGGACGTTTTGTTTACTAAACAAAGACGCTACCCTGTATGAAGATGATTCCGTTTCCAAGTTTGCGCTTAACTGCTCGACATCTACGTAGACAGTTCATCTGCAGTTTGTGATGACTGAGTTTGAGAATATCTGCGTAGATCAGATATATGACTGCATCTTTTCATCGTATTGAGACAGAATGTTATTTACAGCACCATGAGACCGCAGAGCTTAGTATTTGACATAAATTTCTGCTTTATACCTCTACTCGTTTCTGAGAAATAGGGATTTTTACAGAGGCCAGTATCTTTTGATTGCACTGACTTTGGAAGTTTAAATTTTTTATACTGCCAAGGAACCACAGACCTATGTACCTGGAAAACTTGAAATTGATACCTATACCTCATCCTGAGAAAAAGAGATCTTAAGAGACGGACAGATAGACAGACGGACAACAAATCGCATATATATATATATATATATATATATATATATATATATATATATATATGTGATGTAATTATAAATTAACAATGTTGCCAATGGGAAGTACCCTATAGGTTTTGAAGAGTGAGTTTTCGAGTATCGAAATATGTAACATAAGCGACCGTATCTTTTGACTGCATTGACTTATAAGCTTAAATGTTTTACATCGCCAAGGGACCGTAGACTTTATACTACCTAACATAAATTTCATCTTGGTTTTGAAAAGGGGTCATAACAGTCGTACAGAAAGACAGACGCACATCAAAGTGATTCCCTAAGAGTTCCGCTTTTACCAACTGAGGTACAGAACTCTAAAAAACATTAAGAATGTAGTTACGAAAGCGCAAGAGAAAGTGAAAAAATACAACTTTATATCACAGATAAAAGTACACATTATTACCAATGACATTAGATTATAAAATAACACTTTTCAGACTTAAGTCACGTTTTTGTTTCGTAATTTATCCGCCCGATGCGTCTTGGCAACGTGCTATTACTACCAGGTACCAAACTGTTATTCATATACCAATTATTATACAGTATTACGCATTCCCATAAAGAACGAAAGAATTTTCTGCTGGATTTGTTAATGACTTTAAGTTCCAAGATATTGTCGCTCAGTCAATACGAATATGCCCTTATCTTGCGCACAGAGCACGAGAACACGAGAACTGTCACTTCAAGGTTTTTCTAGCACATTTGCTCCAGAGGAGTTCTTGTCTTACGTGAATGTAACGTCTAATTTAAGATCCTATTTTTACTGTGTTGTGTGACGCTTCGTAAAAGAAAAATTAGAGCTGAAGAATTGGTCTGCATTTAGGTCATTGAAATCGGAACTTTAAGTCAGTTGGGCAAAAGCGGAAGAGGTATTTAGTCATGTCATCCATCTCGACGTGCACCAGTGATTATGTAACATACCAAAAAGCTAATGGATGGTGAAGATATCGGGACCAGGCGGTGGGCAGGAGATTTGAACTTCACTCTTCCAGAACACGAATGCATTACATTAATTAAATGCGCCTTCTTAACCACTGACATCGCATGTACATGGTTAGGAAATTCAGACAGGCGATCCGACATATATTATGAAAGGATAAGTAAATCGAGGTGTGATAGTGATTAGTTATAGTGGCCAGTATAGCTACTTTTCTGATGTATGGAAGTAATTTTTAACTTTTATAGCTGCCGAATTATAATAAAGACTTCTTTAAATGAACTACACACATTTCTCTATGACACTGGAAACAGCTTTCGACTATGACCTCAGCGACACAACATATGGGGAACTTGATCTAATAGTAACAAATTAACTGCACTGTAAAACTCTGTCTGCCATCAGGAGAAGAGGTTCCAGAAACATATGCTGTTTCGTACCAAATGTAAATATGTAACTCAGGTGAGGTTTGTGTGTTTATTAATATAACAGTCATATCGAGTGATCGAAAAGTTACTTTGAGCACCGATAAATGCTATAAAACAATCCAGGACTGACATAATGTACGTTGAATTTCAGCTGTATTTATCGCAGGTGTAGCACCGTCACTATTTTTTGATTTAGATGTATAAAATGACGACACTACCACGCCTAATACAATAGGCTGGGGAAGCACGTCAGACCGGAGCTGAGCAGATGCTGTTGCACCAATGGGTCTCAGCTGATACTGTAAGATCTGCAGCTACGCTACCAGGCAATTACCACAATGCCACACCAGCTGAGGGACCAGAGGTGTAACATCGTCGATGCAGCAGAAAGACAGAGCCACTGCAGTGCTGCAAACCCGACATCTGAGCCATGGGCTCTATTCCTGCCTTGGCGAAAAAAGCACGCACCAAGCCCGTATAAACAATCATTTTTGTTGTTGCGTACGAAAGTACACACTCTCTCATAAAAAAATGAGTTCTTTGGTTTGATCCGGAAGGTCACGGAGTGGAACTACGAAATGTAAAATAACAGTTCATTTTAGTACAACATAGATATAAATATAATAATTCATTTCAACAGCAACGTTCTGCGTGTTTACAACGTCTCTGAATATGAAAGTATCACTTGATACAGACAAATTTACAAAACTATTCACATGCAATATGACTTACATAAAGTTTGCATTTAATACACTGGTGGCCTATGTAAGACGATTCTGTCGTCTTCGCCGACCGTTGTGGCAGAGCGGTTCTAGGCTCTTCAGTCCCGAACCGCGCTGCTGCTACGGTCGCAGGTTCGAATCCTGCCTCGGACATGGAAGTGTGTGATGTCCTTAGGTTAGTTAGGTTTAAGTAGTTATAAGTCTAGGTGACTGATGATGTTAAGTCCCATAGTGCTTAGAACCATTTGAACCATTTTCTGTCGTCTTCAACGGTTACGGCGAACTGAGCCGAGCGTTTCTCTGCTCAGCAGTAAGTAGACCACCGATCGCCGCGGCGTAGAGAAGCTCTAGTAGGCGTGCTACGCAATAATTTCTCGTTCGTCGGTGCGGCGTGCAGCCACTATACAGTATGTCCTGTGGTTTCAATACGAGGTGCCATCGTTCCTTAGCTACAATTTGTAGACAAATAAATGCAGGCTCACAACTGCAAGTTTCAACGGGAGGTATACACTAGCCTACAACTCGACATGAATGTACAAGTAGCAGAGCCACAGCTGGCTATGACACACTGTGTTATCAAAAGTATCCGGACACCCCAAAAACATACATTTTTCATATTAGATGCATTGTGCTGCCACCAACTGCTAGGTACTCCACATCAGCGACCTCAGTAGTTATTAGACATCGTGAAAGAGCAGAATGGGGCTCTCCGCGGAACTCAAGGACTTCGAACGTTGTCAGGTGATTCGGCGTCACATGTGTTATAAGACTGTAAGCGAGATTTACACACTCCTGAACATCCCTAAGTCCACTGTTTCCGATCTGATAGGGAACTGAAAACGTGAAGGGGCACGTACAGCACAAAAGCGTACAGGCCGACCTCATCTGCTCACTGGTACAGACCGCCGACAGTTGAAGAGGGTCGTAATGTGTAATAGGCAGACACCTATCTAGACCATCAGACAGGAATTTCAAAAACGCATCAGGATCCACTGCAAGTACTATGACAGGCGGGATGTGAGAAAACTTGGATTTCTTTGTCGAACGGCTACTCATAAGCGACACATCACGCCTTAAATGCCAAAGAGCGCCTCGCTTGGTGTAAGGAGCGTAAACATTGGAAGGTTGAACAGCGGAAAAACATTGTGTGGAGTGACGAATCACAGTACACAATGTGCCGATCCGACGGCAAGGTGTGGGTATGACGAATGCCCGGTGATCGCCATCTGCCAGCGTGTGTAGTGCCAACAATAAAATTCGGAGGCGGTGGTGTTATGGTGTGGTCGTGTTTTTCATGCGTCCGTAATTGGAACGTCTACCCAGACTGTTGAAATTTTGAAATCTTGTCTGTCCAGGAGAGTTGGAATTATGGTGCTACCGTTTGCAATTTGGAAGATATAAATGTTTGAAATTTGTTCCATTTTTTTTGAATAGTTGTCTATATAAATTGCATTTTATACATCCTTTGTTCGTGAGAACATTTACTAGAATATAATGCAAAAATTTGAAGTAAATCTGTCAGAAACTTATAGAGAAACAACTTTAAACAACATTTGCACTTTACGTATTAGTATAGATTTATGTATTAGTAGGCGTGTAGATCACATATATTGAAGCGCCAAACAAGCTGGTATAGTCATGCGTCATGCAGAATGCGACGCTGTTGGCAACGCACATACAAGACAAGTCTCTGGCGCAGTTGTTACATCGGTTACTGCTGATACAATGGCAGATTATGAAGCGTTAAGTGAGTTTGAAAGTGGTGTTACAGGCGGCGCACGAGTGACGGGATGCAGTATCTCCGAGATTTCCCGCACAACCATTTCACGAGTGTACCGTGAATATCAGGAATCCGGTAAAACATCGAATCTCTGACATCGCTCCGGACGTAAAAGAATCCTGTAAGAACGGGACCAATGACGACTGAAGAGAATCATTCAACGTGACAGAAGTGCAACCCTTCCGCAAATTGCTGCAGATTTCGATGTTGGGCCATCAACAAGTGTCAGAAACATCATCGATTTGGCTTTAGGAGCCGAAGGGCCACTCGTGTACCCTTAATGACTGCACGGCACGAAGCTTTACGCCTCTCCTGGCCCTGTCAACACCGCATTGGACTGTAGATGACAGGGAACATGTTGCCGGGTCGGACGAGTCTCGTTTCAAATTTTATTGAGTGGGTGGACGCGCAGGGGTATGGAGCCTATCTCTTGAATCCATGGACCATGCACGTTAGCAGGAGACTGTTCAAGCTGATGAATGCTCTGTAATGTCCAGTTGGAGTGATATGGGACACTTATATCTCTAGATAGGAGTCTGATAGGTGACAACTTACGTAAGCATCCTGTCTGACCACCTGCATCCATTCATGTCCATTGTGCATTCCGACGGGCTTGGGGAATTTCAGCAGGACGATATGACACCACACACTTCCAGAATTACTACAGAGTGTCTCCAGGAACACTCTTCTGAGTTTAAACACTTCCGCTGGCCACCAAACTCCACAGACATGAACATTATTGAGCATATTGGGGATGCCTTGCAACGTGCTGTTCAGAAGAAATCTCCACCCCCTCGTACTCTTAACGGATTTACAGTCAGCCCTGCAGGATTCATGGTGTAAATTCTTTCCAGCACTACTTCAGACACTAGTCGAGTCCATGCCAAGTCGTGTTGCGGCACATCTGCGTACGTGCTGGGGCCCTACACGATATTAGGCAGGTGTACCAATTTATTTGGCTCTTCAGTAACATAAAAAAATTTTAAAAAACGAATAAATACACAAAACTGCGTAACGTCGACTTTAGTGCCTGGAGAGCAACGATTCTGCTTCTTTTCCGATTTTATTCGTGTTACGTCTGCCCGTTTCTCTTTTCACCGCAATACGCATATGAAATGATTATCGTCGAAGCTCATTTCCTGTCCTCCTCGGGTGTGCACGCCTAACATTACTGGCAACTGTCCTTAATTATTTCGTCTCTGTACAAATGAGTTTCTTAGCACCTGTTGCCCCTGAGTGGCGACCCGGTGTAATTACTATAGGGTAGGCTGGCTGCCGAGGCAGGCGTCCGTCGCCCCGCACACAATTAAGCCGTTGAGGTCAGCGTAACACAGCGGCCGCCTCACTCTCAAGAACAGTGACCGGTTTCGTGGCGCCGCCCAGGGCTTCCGCCTAGGCGGAGGAAGAGAGCGGGGACCGACACCCCCATCCTGGTTTCTAGTGTTAGGGGACGGTCGTTAATGGGCTAACTTCCTTCCTGCGTACCACAGAGGATGTAAATAGTGTGTGTGTGTGTGTTGTTTTTTTTTTTTTTTTTTTTCATCTACGCCCAACCTCCTCAGTTATTTGTTATGGTGGTAAGTTCCTGTGGGGCCGGCCGAAGTGGCCGTGCGGTTAAAGGCGCTGCAGTCTGGAACCGCAAGACCGCTACGGTCGCAGGTTCGAATCCTGCCTCGGGCATGGATGTTTGTGATGTCCTTAGGTTAGTTAGGTTTAACTAGTTCTAAGTTCTAGGGGACTAATGACCTCAGCAGTTGAGTCCCATAGTGCTCAGAGCCATTTAAGTTCCTACGGGAAGGTCGTCGGTCCCTAGGCTTACACACTACTTAATCTAACTTAAACTAACTTACGCTAAGCACACACACACACAAGCCCGAGGGAGGACTCGAACTTCCGACGAGGGTAGCCATGCGAACGGTGGCAAGCCACCTTAGGCCACACAGCTACCCCGCGAGTCTTCGATGTATTCCAATGCCTGTCCTCTCTACGGATTTCACCCTCTGCAGCTTCCTCAAGTACTACGGAAGCTTTTCCTTGATAGGAGCGACGTTTTGAAAGTAACTTATAATAATTTTTTCTCCCCTGGTATTGCAGCTGGAATGTTGAAATTTCACGACAAATAGTTTGACGTTTGTGCTAAAGATGGTGTTTCGTGTTCATGTGCAGCTCCAGCGAGAGAAGCGTGAACTATGAAAACAAACACGGCGCGCATGTTACTGTCGTCAACTTGTGAAGAAAATGGTTCAAATGGCTCTGAGCACTATGTGACTTAACTGCTAAGGTCATCAGTCCCCTAGAACTTAGAACTACTTAAACCTAACTACCCTAAGGACATCACACACATCCATGCCCGAGGCAGGATTAGAACCTGCGACCGTAGCGGTCGCGCGGCTCCAGACTGTAGTGCCTAGAACCGCTCGGCCACTCCGGCCGGCCAAGAGCAGTGAAGTATAGTTCGATATTTTTGGACCAAAGGGTATAAACCGAGTGAATGCCGTGTATGGAGACGGGTGCATGCATCGTAGCAATGTCTCCATGTGGCGTGCATTCTTCCAAGAGGGTCCCGTGAACTTCAGTGATTCGTTACGCTCCGGGTGGCCGGTAACAGCTGCAACTCCTTCGGAGCCATTGAGGCAGCAATTTTGAACGACCTGCGTGTGCAATTGCGAACCTTATCACAGCAGTTCAACATTTTCTATGGTGCGCTGTACGATACTGTTCACTGCACACTGACATTTGGTAACATTACTGTTCTCTGGGTGCCTGAGAACCTGACGGGCAACCACAAGCGCCAGCGAATGGTAACAAGCTCTGGTCACGTAACACGTTGTGCCGCTGAAGGGCACGACTTTCTGAAAGGAATCATCGCTGCTGATGAGTTGTGGGCCCAAAAGCAAGCAGGCCTGTACGGAGTGGAAAAATGCTGTTTCCCCATTACCAGAAAATTCCAAAGTGACTCATTCTGCTAGAAAGGTGTTTGTGACTGTGTTCTGACATACGCATGGTGTGTTATTGACTACTGTGAATGCTGTAGCCTACATTAAAACTTCGGTTACGTTGTGTTGTGCCCTTTGGGACAAACGCCGCAACATTAATGCTGATGGTATCAAACTTCTTAATATCAATGCTCGCCCCCCGTTGCTGCTCCTCTCCATGAGAAAATCTCCCAGTTTGGGTGGGAGGTGCTCCAGCATCCACGATACAGTTCGTACCTTGCACCGTCGGACTTTCATCTGTCGGCTATACACCAACCAAATGGAATTCTATAAACAGGGCATCTTGAAAATAGTACCAAGACGGGAGAAACGTGTTGAGGACGTTGGTGACTATATACAAAAGTAGGTAAAAGATGTAAGTTCATTTATGACATTTTTTTGCTTTATTACTTATTAAACCTTTTAGTAGTAAAATTATTGTTTTTTACTTTCCGATGTTCTTTCGCATCTTAAACGCTGTTTCGTGATCTTGTCCCTTCTAATCTGTATTTTCCACTGTTTTCTTCACTGAAACTGCAAAGAAACACCCAATTTCTCACGCTGTCAGTTTACCTGTTTTTCAACATCCTTCCATAACACTGCATCTCAAACGCTTCGATACTCTTCCGGTTTTCCCACAGTCCATGATTCGCTTCCATACAGTGCTGAGCTCCAAACGTACAGCCTTAGAAGTTTATTCCTCAAATTAAGACATACTTTTAGCACTAATAGACTTTTTTTCTCAAGGAATGACATTTTTTCTTGATCTAGTCTGCTTTTTATGTCCTCCTTATTTCATCTGCCACGCATTTTTTGCTTCCTAGGCAACAGAATTCATTCATCTATTGTAGGGTCGCAAATTCTGATGTTGCGTTTATTGCTAATCTGATTTCTGCTATCGTCTTCCTTCCATTTACTCTCAATCCATATTCTGTGCTCATTACACTGTTCATTCCGTCCAACAGATCCCATAATTCTTCTTCACTTTCGCTGTACCAGTGAATCTTATCACTGATATTGTTACGCGATCGTTTGATTCGTGCATAAAATCAGAGCATACAAGACCCATTAGATCTAAATAATGAATCAACACCAATAAATGCAATGTACAACAATACTAGTGATTGCAGGTAGTCAATTGTCTTAATTTACATTTTTATTCGAATTTGCATGCTTTAAATAAGGAAGAAGACATTGAAAGCAGATTGAATGAGGTGACAGTACTCGGGGGAGCACTGGAATTTCGTAGGCAAACAAACAACATATAACGTGCAAACAGCATCATTTCTCCAAATATGTGTCATCCATGCCTTCAGGTACAGGGAAATACGTGCTATGTAGCAACACGATGTATCGTAGGTGTAGCACCTTCATCTACATCTACATCTACATGACTACTCTGCAATTCACATTTAAGTGCTTGGCAGAGGGTTCATCGAACCACAATCATACTATCTCTCTACCATTCCACTCCCGAACAGCGCGCGGGAAAAACGAACACCTAGACCTTTCTGTTCGAGCTCTGATTTCTCTTATTTTATTTTGATGACCATTCCTACCTATGTAGGTTGGGCTCAACAAAATATTTTCGCATTCGGAAGAGAAAGTTGGCGACTGAAATTTCGCAAATAGATCTCGCCGCGACGGCTTTGCTTTAATGACTTCCATCCCAACTCGCGTATCATATCTGTCACACTCTCTCCCCTATTACGTGATAATACAAAACGAGTTGCCCTTTTTTGCACCCTTTCGATGTCCTCCGTCAATCCCACCTGGTAAGGATCCCACACCGCGCAGCAATATTCTAACAGAGGACGAACGAGTATTCTAAATTACATACACACATATAAAACAAACACGCCTTCCCTCTCTTTCTTCCACTGAAGAGGAATTCATGTAACTACAGTCTGGTTAACCTTATACTTGAAATAGCCTAGTATTCGTCTCGACAGTAAGACAAATTGTTTTGAGAACAACTGTGGAGAAATTAGGATGGGTCAAAATTCACCCACTCGAGAAAAGAAACGTGGCCTCTCCACAAAGTATTCCGTTGCCCGAGATATTACGTTGCTAAATTTCATGTAAGCACCCCATACGTTTTGTCAATTTTAATCTTTGCGATTGAAAAGTGTGAATGTTTTGAAGAACTGTCTTCGTTCACATTCCCTTTTGTATCAATGTCCAGTTTATGAATCATATGCATCTGGAAGATGCTTTAAATATCGCACATTTCTCTTAACGTAAACACACCTAAGCCTATACCGAGCGAGGTGGCGCAGTGGTTAGCACACTGGACTCGCATTCGGGAGGACGACGGTTCAATCCCGTCTCCGGCCATCCTGATTTAGGTTTTCCGTGATTTCCCTAAATCGTTTCAGGCAAATGCCGGGATGGTTCCTTTGAAAGGGCACGGCCGATTTCCTTCCCAATCCTTCCCTAACTTTAGCTTGCGCTCCGTCTCTAATGACCTCGTTGTCGACGGGACGTTAAACACTAACCACCACCACCACCTAAGCCTATCTTTGCGTAAGAAACAAACTAAAAATCGTCCCAGTACTCCAGTTAGCTTCGTTATCAGGAAAACTCGAGGACTGGCAATTTCCCCCCCCCCCCCCTCCTCACCCCTCCCAAAAAAAGAAAAAAGTCTTACCAACTGGAAACCACTTTGCCCCATCGCAATTCGATAGGACATTTGACTGAAAAGAACGAAATTCTACAGCAGCCCTCCCTATTCTCAGGAGTAGGGTCTGGAAGAAGCAAGAAAATTTTCAAAACATATTAATGTAGCACCGATCTCCTGGTTCCCAACTGGCTTTTCAGGTTGTTTTCCCTGTCTAAAAGGCAAGTATTTGGGCTATAAAACCCCTAAAAAATTTTCTCAATCTGGTAACATTCTACACCCGTCCCAGCACACTGGAAATTGCCTAAAACGATACTAGCGCTCATCGTAGATAATCACTCGCGGACGATCTCTTAATTTGGGACCTCTGGAGCTCAATGTTCGTGTATTTTCTGATAGCTATGACGACCAATTCTGAAGCCTTCTTCGTGTTTTCATCGTGCCTGTTCGAAGTCTCGTGCGCAGGCGCCACGCTTGTCGATTAAGTGCTATAGCCTTACTGTTTTAGTATTGATCAAGCGTTATTGCATATTTCATTTAAAGCCATCTCGGTACGCTGTCCTCCCTGTGTAAGTTGACCATCCGTAAGTTGAACACACATGATTTACTTAGGGAGACTAACCACATAATCAGTCAGCTGAAACTGATCTACAGCTACATCTACATCCATACTCCGCAAGCCACCTGACAGTGTGTGGCGGAGGGTACTTTGAGTACCTCTATCGGTTCTCCCTTCTATTCCAGTCTCGTATTGTTCGTGGAAAGAAAGATTGTCGGTATGCCTCTGTGAGGACTCTAATCTCTCCGATTTTATCCTCATGGTCTCGTAGCGAGATATACGTGGGAGGGAGCAATATACTGCTTGACTCCTCGGTGAAGGTATGTTCTCGATACTTCAACAAAAGCCCGTACCGAGCTACTGAGCGTCTCTCCTGTAGAGTCTTCCACTGAAGTTTATCATCTCCGTAACGCTTTCGCGTTTACTAAATGATCCTGTGACGAAGTGCGCTGCTCTCCCCAAGAACTTAGAACTACTTAAACCTAACTAACTTAAGGACATCACGCACATCCATGCCCGAAGCAGGATTCGAACCTGCGACCGTAGCGGTCACGCGGTTCCAGACTGTAGCGCCTAGAACCGCATGGCCATAACGGCCGGCCTCTGAACTTTGTCCACTGACCCTCAACACTATCTGAACTTGAGACAAAACTTTTGTGTTGAGCCGTCAAGTACTCTGAAATCTCCTATTTGTCACTTTTGCTAAACAGAAAAGTCTTCCTACCATTTTTATATTTCTATTTACGGCTGAAATCATCGATGCAGTAACCGCTTTATGATCGCTGATTCCCTGTTCTGCGTTAACTGTTTCAAATAGTTCGGGCCTGTTTCTCACCAGAAGGTCTAATATGTTATCGCCACGAGTCGGTTCTTTGTTTAACTTAGGTTTCAGATAATGCACTCAAAAAATTTTCACTGGATTCTTTGTCTCTGCCACTCCTTATAAACGTTTGTGTCTCCCAGTCTATATATGGTAAATTAAAATCTCCACCCAGAACTATAACATGGTCGGGAAATCTACTCGAAATATTTTCCAGATTTTCCTTCAGGTGCTCTGCCATAACAGCTGCTGAGCCAGGAGGCCTATAGAGACATCCAATTACCATGTTTGAGCCTGCTTTAACCGTGCCCTTCCCCCCAATTATTTCACATTTCTGATCTCAATCAGTTTCATTCGACACTGCTGCACTTTTTATCGCTATAAACATGCCTCCCCCTTCATTGTCCAGCCTATCTCTGCGGTATACACTCCAATCTGAGTTTAGAATTTTATTACTGTTTACATCTGGTTTCAGCCAACTTTCCGTCCCTAGTACTAATAGGCATTGCGACCGTTTATTAGTGAGAGCAGTTCTGGGACCTTTCTGTAGACGCTCCTGCGGTTTACTATTACCATATTAATATTGTTATTGCCGGCCGAAGTGGCCGAGCGGTTCTAGGCGCTACAGTCTGGAACCGCGCGACCGCTACTGTCGCAGGTTCGAATCCTGCCTCTGGCATGGATGTGTGTGATGTCCTTAGGTTAGTTAGGTTTAAGTAGTTCTAAGTTCTAGGGGACTGTTGACCACAGCAGTTAAGTCCCATAGTGCTCAGAGCCATTCTCTGATACTGTTATTCCCTGTTACGTTTTGCCTACTACTACTTCGTCGCGTCTCAGGAGGCACCTTGTCGTGCCTAGGGAGGGAATTCTCTAACCTGAAAAACCCACATGTGTACTCCACACGTACTCCGCTACCCTTGTAGCCGCTTCCTGCGTGTAGTGCACACCTGACCTATTCAGGGGGACCCTACATTTCTCCACCCGATAGCGGAGGTCGAGAAATTTGCACCCCAGATCTCCGCAGAATCGTCTGAGCCTCTGGTTTAAGCCTTCCACTCGGCCCCAAACTAGAGGACCGCGATCGGTTCTGGGAACGACACTACAAATAGTTAGTTCAGATTCTACCCCGTGAGCGAGGCTTTCCGCCTTCACCAACTCCGCCAACCGCCTGGATGAACTGAGGATGACCTCTGAAGCCAGACGGCAGGAGTCATTGGTGCCGACATGAGCAACAATTTGCAGTCGGGTGCACCCAGTGCTCTCTGTCGCCGCCGGCAGGGCCTCCTCCACATCTCGGATGAGACCCCCCGGCAAGCAGACAGAGTGAACACTGGCCTTCTTCCCCGCCCTTTCCGCTATTTCCCTAAGGGGCTCCATCACCCTCTTAACACTAGAGCTCCCAATCACTAATAAACCCCTCCCCCCGTGTGCCTGCTCGGACCTTGCTGAAGGAGCGGCCACATGTCCAATCACAGGTAGAGCGGGCGATGCCACACGGCCAGCCTCCACATTGACCCTCCGCCTCGTGCGACGCGAACGTCGCTGAATCCACCACTCCCCTTGGGAAGAGAGTGGCCCAACCGCTCCCGGTACCCACGAAGATGTCTCGACAGCAGGGACCGTGGGTGAAGCATGTAACACCTGGGGTGTACCACGCGACGCACCAGACCCCCCACTGCCGCTACACTCCGAGGTAGCGGCCTGAAGACGGCTGACCGCGGCCATCAGCACATTCAGCTGTTCGCGAACAGTGGCCAGCTCCTCCTGCGTCCGTACACAGCAGTCACACATCCTATCCATCCTAAGAAATCAACAATTTACTGTAGAGAGTTAATCACCTTTTAACTAGATTGGTAATTCACTAAAGACGGCTGATAGCTGACTAAACTGTGGTTACTAGACACTTCTTGTTGGAAACAATGAAAATAAGCACTACCTGTCTCTGGACTGTATTCAAAACAAATACGAAATCTATGGAACACTATTACTAGTATTCGAAAATTAAAGCTTCCTAAAAGCAAAGACACACGGAAAAAGAAGTGACAAGTAAGAAAAACACAGTTAATACTTAAATTTACGTAGCTTTCTGCACAGTAAATGTGAAGCACACGGCAGTTGATTATTGTTGCAACAGTGCTAGTAGCGTTTGCTTTTTCAAGGTCACTGATGTCAGTACACCGGCCTTAACATCTTGGTTAAGGATTCCCTGCAGGGTGTGCCTAAAGGACAGAGGATTTGCCACAAGTAGGAAGGTAGGACAGTGAGAGACTTATTGTGAACAGTTCACAGATATTATTCTCATCAGAATCGACAAAAAACAACAGCAACAACAGTAGTTCATCGGTAAAATATTCTCGGCTTATCAGCTAAGCAGTGGCGTGGTGTTATCGCGATGTTTCGAAGAGTTTTCTTCAGGTGAAGATGACGAGTAGGTAACTTATCGAAACGTTTCGAGAGCACGACGCTACGACTCCGTTGATAATCTAGAAGATTCCATCAGTTAAATTCACCGAGAATGACTCCATTCCCATACAACAATGTTATTCAGCATAAAATGAAGAGATAAAAAAGTTCGTGAGGAAAATGAATCGGTAATATAATATGTGAAGCGAGATGAAGCTCTAATAATCATGGAGTACTACAACGCTGTCTAGGAGAAAGACTTAATGTGTTCTGCAGTAAATTTCAGCTGGTAAGAGCGTATACACTGTTCAAAACTGACAAGAGGTGGACGAAGGCTTGGAAGTGGTCTGAAGAAATGGGAAGATTCCATCCGGATTACATTGTGGTGGGTCAGAGATTCCGAAATGAGATAGTGAATTGTAGGGCGTACCCAAGAGCAGAGGAAGATTGAGATCACAGTTTAGTAGCGACGAAGTGTAGACTGAAGTGTAAGAGAATCATCAGGAAGGATCGATATAGTATTAAGTGTGACACTGAACCACTAAGGAATGATGATGTGCTTCTGGAGTTCTCTAAGGCTGTGATCAATGCAATAATAAATACCACAGTGTGTGGTTCATTTGGAGAGGATGTCTCCCAAAATGGCAATCACTGTTGCTGGAGACAAAAATTTAGGTACAAGGAAGATAACGAAGGAGAAACGTTGGGTAACAGAAGAAATACTTGAATCGATGAACGAAAGGCGGAAGCAAAAAAATGTTGGGAAAAGACAAGAATGCACCGAACATAAGTCACTACAAGTCCAAGTAGTCCCTACTCAGGGAATGATTGTAGGGGAGCAAATGCTGGAATCCTGCACCGCCATTGTAGGGAGTTCCTAGTGGAAGCGGCATTGCGTTTCTCCGACTGATTATGAGGCGCCGAGCAGGTACAGGGTGTCCGGTTTAAACATATAATAATACAAAATGTAACAACTTGAAAAGTAGTTGAGATATTTATTGACTGTTTGCTTCTGCAAGTATGGAAACTCAAAATGTTTTTTGCACACCTGATACACTGCGATATGCGCACCAATAGGGGCGCGACAGACATCTAATCTGTATTCCTCTTCTCTCCAAGTGTTTTGCAGCACTGCAGGCGTAACGTTTGCAATAGCTGCACGAACAAGATGGCGTAGATCAGGAAGATCACGAACTGGTGTCTGGTACACTTTCTGCTTTATAAAGCGCCATAGGAAACAAATCAAGTGGTGTAATGTCTAGGCTACTAGGGGGCCAAGCAATCGATGGACCAGCTCTCCCATTAGAGCGATCTGGGAACTCATGACCCAAGAAATCGCTCACGATGTTCGCAAGTTGCATGGTGCAAAAAAAAAAAAAAAAAAAGAAATGGTTCAAATCGCTCTGAGCACTATGTGACTCAACTGCTGAGGTCATTAGTCCCCTAGAACTTAGAACTACTTAAACCTAACTAACCTAAGGACATCACAAACATCCATGCCCGAGGCAGGATTCGAACCTGCGACCGTAGCGGTCTTGCGGTTCCAGACTGCAGCGCCTTTAACCGCACGGCGACTTCGGCCGGCTTACATGGTGCACCATCTTGTTGAAAGATCACGTCACGAGGCAGTTGTTGCACAGCAAACAGCTCCAACGAGTCTAGGTAAGTTGCTGCATTAACTGTAGGCTCCGCGAAGAAGAATGGACCTATAACCCTGTCCTTCAACAATTCACACCACACATTCACTTTCGGAGAGTCACGTTCGCACTCGTATCACTACATAGAGGGGTTTCAGTTGCCTACGTGCAGCAGCTGTGCCTGTTATACCGTGCCGGAAACAGACGAAATCGAGGAATTCCTCGTCTTCATCCATTTTTGATAGAATAGTCTCCGCGAATGAATTCTGTCGCGACCTGTCCTCAGGCTTGATTTTGTGACGAGGCTGCAGTCTGTACGCCATTAGGCGCAACCGATATCATGTGCTGTCGAACGAGGTAATTATAACTGCCTACTTGCTTGTCGGATTGATTTACGAGGGCTCCGCTATCAAGTGCGTGCTTGGCATGGTGACCCTACATCGGAAGCAGACTCCCAGTCTTCCAAAGCCACATGTCCCATTTATTGATTGTTAAGTAAGAGGCAACGTCAACAGTTGGTCGCAGTAAATACTCACGTCGAAAATAACGTTGTACCGGCGAAACAGAATCTACTTCCGCAAGAGAAAGCACAAAGAATATCTTCTGCTGCGGATTCTGCATGGCTACAGTCGTGCGTTTACATGAACACAACAGTTACTCGCATATGCACGCAGTACCAGCTGCCGCAATCAAACAAAGAAAACACATAATTGTAGAGGCAAACCGCCAATAAATATTCCAATTACATCTCAAGTTATTACATTTTACAGCATTATACGTTGAACTGGACATCCTGCATCTGCATCGTTTCGATGACTGTGATGAGTGCTTGTACAGTGTAGTGTCGGGTTTTCTCTTGCGCGGGAAGAGAGGAAAGAGGGTAAAAACTGCTACCGGCACACAGATTACTCCTCTCAAACAGCACCACAGGGTCCTCCGAGCGTAACATCTCCACTCGAATAAGGGATCACCTCAACGGTATCACATGCCCTCACTTTATGAGACACTGCGGAGAGATTTAGAATTCAGTCCAGGATACTGAAGCAAAGATTGGTGATCAGGAACCTTACAACAAACACCTCTCCTCTTCTTGCTGTTCATAAACTGGCAGACGAATCGAACCTTCGAGTCGAGCGCCACTTAGCAGGCATGCGTTAAGCCTCCTCGGGTGCGGAGGCGGGTCTAAGCTACTTAGGAAACAAATAAATACGGAGTGCAGCCAACCCGAGGTGAAACAGTTGCAGAAAAAATGTGAAGAACCGTAATAATGGGGAAACACACACCATTCTATACGAAGTTTTAATGTACTTCGTTCAGGACTAATAGTTTCGGTCACGGCTCAATTTGAAGTGCATCTGTAGCAGATGTGGAAATCTTCCTCGTCTTGTCATACAGAAATCTAATGAAATTGATAACTTTTGCATAGCACATCTTCAAAGTGCAAGATCTCGTAATGCCCAGTTACAAAACACACTTCTACACAGCTGTTTATGGTACAGACACACGGATACTAATGTGCGCAGGAAAATTGTAACTGTCAGACAAAAATTTCCTGCAGTATTATCGATACACAATTTCGAAGTATATTTAGTGTATTTCACTAACAGTTACATGAAAGGCGATAAAACATATCACATTAATGTTTAAGAAACGGTGTCACAGATAAGCACCGGTGCCGAAAACTTTTATACAAATTTCAGGATGCAATTCACAGACAGAACATGGAACTTCATACTATATATTTTCGTTTTAGCTATAAAAACCGACACATATACTGCCAAATCTCGAAAATAACTTGGTACTTGAGGAATAAGTGAACGTATTCACATGTTTTAGTGTAAAACAAAACATTTTTTAATACATTCAAAGGGTAAAATACAACATGTACAAAAAACAAGAGTTAACAATAAGAATTGAAGACCAGGAACGTAGTACTCGTATTAGAGAATGCTGAAAATTAGGTGGACTGATAAGAAATGAGGAGAATCTCCGTACAACTGGTGAGGAAAGGAACATGTAGAGAACACTGATTAGAAAGGACAAGGTGATACGACATGTGCTAAGGCATCAGTGAATAATTACCGCGGTATTAGAGGCACCTGTAGAGGGTAAAAACCGTAGGAGAAGACAGAAATTGGAATATATGCAACAAATAATGGAGGACGTCTGATGTTAAGTGCTACTCTGGAGATGAAGAGGTTGGCACAGGGGAGGAAGTCGGGTCACGTCGCATCAACCCAGTCAGAAAATTGTAGGACACCTTTCCCCCCCCCCCCCCCCCCCCCCACACCCACACCCATCCCAACTGGTTCAAATGGCTCTGAGCACTATGGGACTTAACTTCTGAGGTCATCAGTCCCCTAGAACTTAGAACTACTTAAACCTAACTGGAGGGTCCTACGCCAGAGTGAACCAACTACAAATTTTGACATTTTAGGTTAGCTATTGATAATGGTGCAGAAAATTATAAAGATTCATATAGCAAAACGAACCAGGACTCTTGAGGGACACTGAGCGATTTTTTTTTTATGTTGGCACTTCTGGAGTGTCTCAGATCTACATTTATCTCTGGTGCCAGAGTGAACTAAATCCAGTAACAAGATGGCAGGAGAAGTTGCATACAGTTCAGAAGAGTCAAATGACAGTAATGTTGACATTGAGCGTGGTTCCAGCGACGAATATGTGTCATCCTCACGTCAATCAAGTAGTGAAGGTATGTTTTATACTTAAAACTGCATAAATTTGGCTAAGAATGGTGTACAACATTACTTCGTTGCATGCGATTATTGAAGGCTACTGTCATAAGCAAAAGTGAACTAACTACATGATGATGTGCTTTGCTACCTTCTAGGGAGTAAACTGTGAACTACGTAGCGGAATACTCACAACTACCGATAGGGACATGTTCCTGATCGATTATTAAAGTCGCTGAACATCGAGAAAATTCCGTCAGCGTTAGGAACGTAGTTGGTACACTTTGGCAAATGAAATATACGAAAACGCATCGTTTTGACTGCACATCTGTTGTCAACTTTTATTTAACTATTTTACTTGCTAAATTGTCTTCGTAATGATGTAAGTGGAGCACATGTACGCCATAGTTTTACATTAAGAAACATTTTTATTTTTTGCAGAATCCAAAGAACCAATTAGGGTGAAGCGCAAGAGAAGCAATCCAGGTAACTGGAAAAAGAATGTTCGGAAGACTCGCAAAAACAGCGGAAACGCATTTACATCGTGGACGGGACAAACAGTAATGGGAAAAATGTTAAAGGACTATCGCTGTACATGTCGTCGCAAATGTTATGAAAAAGTCTCACTGCAGGATCGACAGTTATTTTTTGATATGTATTACAGTGATGGACGGTATGAAACACAAACAGCTTTGATTGGTCGGTCTGTAAAGTCCTTCATTGTGAAGGACAGAAGATCAATTGATGAAGATCCCCTAAGAACATGTACTCGACATTACTTTATTCCTACCACATCAGGTGATGTGAAGGTCTGCAAAAATATGTTCCTAAACACACTCTGTGTTAACAGTGCAAAGATTCACAGAGCTCTTCTGAAAGTGAAGTCTGGTCAACTACAAGACAGAAGAGGAAAACATGAGCTGCATAATAAATTTCCTGAAGAAAGAATTCGTCGCATCAGAGATCATATTAATTCATTTCCATGCTATAGGAGCCACTATTGTCGGAAGGATAGTCCCGATAGGAAGTATCTCTCCTGTCACCTCAATTTGAGCTTGATGTACAGGCTGTATAAAGAGCAACTGATAGCAGAAAATGCAGTCTGACATTGTGTCACAATCGTTGTATGAAAAAGTTTTCAAAACTAAGTTCAACCTATCATTTAAATTGCCACACAAATACACGTGCAAGAAATGTGATATCTTTCAAATTAAAACCAACTCTCTAAAAGCACTAGAGAACACTTCCGACAATGTGAAAGCTCTTGAAGATGTAAACATGGAAAGAGAGCTACATCATCGACAGACTGACCTTGCAAGGGCAACACTACGAAAAGACAAAGAGAAAGCAATAAATGGTGAATGCACAATCCTTGCGTTTGATCTGCAAAAGACAATTTCGCTCTCAAAAGTTACCACTGGTGTTGTGTATTACAAACGTCAACTTTCTTGCTTCAATTTGGGTATCCATGATATGGGTACATCCAAAGGAACTATGCACCTTTGGCATGAGGGAATAGCAGGTCGAGGACCAGATGAGATAGGATCGTGTCTTATGAAACACCTAAATGCTAATCCTACGAAAGAAACTGTTGTGTTTTGGTCAGACTCATGTGGTGGCCAAAATAGAAATTTCAAACCGGTAACAATACTAATGCGTATCGTTCAAGATCCTGCTCAGCATATCAAAGAAATCATTCAAAAATTTTTAATCCCAGGCCACAGTTATCTGCCCAATGACACTGATTTCAGTCATATTGAGAAGAAGATGAGATGCAACCAAAACATTTACCATATGCACGAAATCCAGAACATAATGAAAACATGCAGAGTCAAGAAAAAAAAGTTCGGTGTGGTGGAAATAAAATGTGATGATTTCTTCAGCTCTGACAGCTTAACATCAGTTTTAAGAAACAGGAAAAAAGTTGATGGACTAACTGTAGCTTAGATGAAAATAAGATGCATCAGAATAAGCAAAGAGAAGCCCAACGTAAAGCAGTCCAAGTACACACACAATGATGATGTGGAGTACTATGAAGTTAGTTTCTGTAAATGAGCTAGAGGTCGGACACCCAATCTTCACCACATAGCACTGAATCTCAAGTATCTCAGAGGAAGACCACTTACGAGTTCAAAGAAGAAAGATCTTGAGTCAATACTGTGCTTCACTCCCCCTATCTACCATGATTTTTACAAGAACTTGCGATGTGCTGCAGAGATAGCTGGAAATTCCAGTGAAGATGGGTTATCAGAAATGAATGAGATTCCCAAAAATTCTGTATAAAATGTGCCAGACACAGTTTCCTTATAGTATATAACGTTTTCTGTTGAAGAATGAAACAAGACTGCTATAAACATAACATGTGTGACGAAACAAAAGTGCTTTAATAGTTAAATCTGTGCTGAGACAATGTACTTACTCAAACTTTATTTCACTTCCTTATAATCACAATCATTTTTTCAGAAATGTAATAGGTCCATTTTGATTGAAAAGCCAATAAACAAGATTCAGTATATGTTAGGAATCTGTTGAAGATCATTTACTGCCCTCAATATCTCATCAGTTTTTTTTCTGTAGTTGATCTTTAGAGCTGAATATCTCGAAACATGTAATTTGTAGTTGGTTCACTCTGGCATAGGACCCTCCATGTAACCTAAGGACATCACACATACCCATGCCCGAGGCAGGATTCGAACCTGCGACCGTAGCGGTCGCGCGGTTCCAGACTGTAGCGCCTAGAACCGCTCGGCCATCCCGGCCGGCACACCCATCCCACTCAAACAAAAAAATAAAAATAAGAATGAAACTCCTTCAGTCCTGTAATCTCTACTCCAGTCAGTAGTTTCGTTCTGAAAATATGAATATTGCGGAAGCAAATATTGAGAGTAAAGTGGGTGCTTCTACACGACGCTCATTAACACCAGTTCTTCCTACGAGCGCTACAATGGGCTCAGGTGTGGAACAGACCGTCCTGAACTATGGCGAGAAAACGAAAAAGAAAGAGACAGTCACCTATGTGCAGTTTACTTCTCTTTATTTACAGAATTTTATGTTTTTGCAGTGACTATTGAAGAGGGAAATGGAAAACAATACTAATTAACACAAATTTGCATAATAAACTGCTTGAAACCATAAAACTGCTTGCTGACTTGTCGTTTTGTAGTGTTACGAGCACTAAACTAGTCATGTATTGTATACGGGTGTTACAAAAACGTACGGCCAAACTTTCAGGAAACATTCCTCACACACAAAGAAAGAAAATATGTTATGTGGACATGTTTCCGGAAACGCTTACTTTCCATGTTAGAGCTTATTTTATTACTTCTCTTCAAATCACATTAATCATGGAATGGAAACACAGCAATAGAACGTACCAGCGTGATTTCAAACACTTTGTTACAGGAAATGTTCAAAATGTCCTCCGTTAGCGAGGATACATGCATCCACCCTCCGTCGCATGGAATCCCTGATGCGCTGATGCAGCCCTGGAGAATGGCGTATTGTATCACAGCCGTCCACAATACGAGCACGAAGAGTCTCTACATTTGGTACCGGGGTTGCGTAGACTCAAATGCCCCCATAAATGAAAGTCAAGAGGGTTGAGGTCAGGAGAGCGTGGAGGCCATGGAATTGGTCCGCCTCTACCAATCCATCGGTCACCGAATCTGTTGTTGAGAAGCGTACGAACACTTCGACTGAAGTGGAGCTCCATCGTGCATGAACCACATGTTGTGTCGTACTTGTAAAGGCACATGCTCTAGCAGCACAGGTAGAGTATCCCGTATGAAATCATGATAACGTGCTCCATTGAGCGTAGGTGGAAGAACAAGGGGCCCAATCAAGACATCACCAACAATGCCTGCCCAAACGCTCACAGAAAAACTGTGTTGATGACGTGATTCCACAATTGCGTGCGGATTCTCGTCAGCCTACACATGTTGATTGTGAAAATTTACAATTTGATCACGTTGGAATGAAGCCTCATCCGTAAAGAGAACATTTGCACTGAAATGAGGATTGACACATTGTTGGATGAACCATTCGCAGAAGTGTACCCGTGGAGGCCAATCAGCTGCTGATAGTGCCCGCACACGCTGTACATGGTACGGAAACAACTGGTTCTCCCGTAGCACTCTCCATAGAGTGACGTGGTCAACGTTACCTTGTACAGCAGCAACTTCTCTGACGCTCACATTAGGGTTATCGTCAACTGCACGAAGAACTGCCTCGTCCATTGCAGGTGTCCTCGTCGTTCTAGGTCTTCCCCAGTCGCGAGTCATAAGCTGGAATGTTCCGTGCTCCCTAAGACGCCGATCAATTGCTTCGAACGTCTTCCTGTCGGGATACTTTCGTTCTGAAAATCTGTCTCGATACAAACGTACCGCGCCACGGCTATTGCCCCTAGAAAAAGCGACAGGTGTGGACACTAAACCCTAAACTATTATACGTGCCAAAGATGATTTCACACACACACACAAAGGTTGATCGGAAATAGTCTGAAAAGTTTGCAAGAGCGTCGCAGGGAAGGTTGCACTGAGAATCATTTGTTAAGAAAAAATCGATACATTCCTCTTTTACGAGTTATTTAGCAATGAATTTAGCCAATTAGATTGTTCTGTGCGCAAATTCAAACATGTGCAAACGCTAAATACCGTAACGCATAAACATCTGCAGGTCCACGTGGTATAACTTGTTCAAATCAGTTAAACTGTGACTTTTTCGGAAGTGATAAATTTAAACATTAAATCCATACATTAAATGGGCTTCTGCCAACTCCGCATTTGTAAACATTGCACTGACTGCAAAACCACGTTCGTGATGAACACTGACCTGTTGATGCTGCGTACTGATGTGCTTGATGCTAGTACTGTAGAGCAAGGAGTCGCATGTCAACACAAGCACCGAAGTCAACATTACCTTCCTTCAATTGGGCCAACTGGCGGTGAATCGAGGAAGTACAGTACATACTGACGAAACTAAAATGAGCTCTAACATGGAAATTAAGTGTTTCCGGACACATGTTCACATAACATCTTTTCTTTATTTGTGTGTGAGGAATGTTTCTTGAAAGTTTGGCCGTACCTTTTTGTCCCGCCCTGTGTACTAAAATTGTTGTTGAGCAACATTATTTGCAGGAAGTACTTATGAACCAACCTAACAGTTTTATGTTCTGACTGTGTGTGTGGGAGGGCCAAGTAATATGAGGTTCATCACTGAAAAAGCGACAGGTGTGGACACTAAACCCTAAACTATTATACGTGCCAAAGATGATTTCACACACACACACAAAGGTTGATCGGAAATAGTCTGAAAAGTTTGCAAGAGCGTCGCAGGGAAGGTTGCACTGAGAATCATTTGTTAAGAAAAAATCGATACATTCCTCTTTTACGAGTTATTTAGCAATGAATTTAGCCAATTAGATTGTTCTGTGCGCAAATTCAAACATGTGCAAACGCTAAATACCGTAACGCATAAACATCTGCAGGTCCACGTGGTATAACTTGTTCAAATCAGTTAAACTGTGACTTTTTCGGAAGTGATAAATTTAAACTATGTGAGCAAAATCTACGTTCGGTGTTTTCGAGGAAACCAGAATAAACATATATGAAAGGTGTTAGGTACTTTAATATGTACCCACTTCAGTGTGTTCGTTTCTTGTCCTCAATGGCTAACAGATTTATCGCAAAAACGTCGGCTAATTTACTTGGTTCAAATGGTTCAAATGGCTCTGAGCACTATGGGACTCAACTGCTGTGGTCATAAGTCCCCTAGAACTTAGAACTACTTAAACCTAACTAACCTAAGGACAGCACACAACACCCAGCCATCACGGGGCAGAGAAAATCCCTGACCCCGCCGGGAATCGAACCCGGGAACCCGGGCGTGGGAAGCGAGAACGCTACCGCACGACCACGAGATGCGGGCGGCTAATTTACTACGTGATCTTCTCTGCACAGTCTTATCACTAAGTGGATTGTTTCTGTCAGTATAGACTGTCAGTTTCACGTTCATGCATTCACTCTTCAACACCTGACCTGCTGCACAGGGCTAAGTAGACATTAATGTCTTGGTCTTGTCATATGTAAACACAGGTAATAAGCAACCTAGAAGCATATCAGTTGTATTAGCTATAATTATTATTCTGCAAATGAAGTAAATACTGCAGGAATGTTATTCAGTACACTGTCGTTACTTATCAGTAGAAAAATCTTCAGGTTCCATGACTGTGATTTTCCGTCGGGGAGAGGGTGTTTTTGAAATTTAGACTTTTTAAAACGTTATTTTAAAGCTTTTCTGTCCATTTCAAAAGTGTAAATACAACATTTACACTGGTAAAATATTAAGTTATATCGTACCACATCTCAAAATTCTGTTCTGATTTTTTTCGTTAGAGGTGTGTACCGTCACAAAGCAAGCACTACAGATGTCTCAGCACACAGTTTGTGTTCACAGTCTTCGGCTATTCCACGGAATGTGCTATGTTTTACGCCACCCTCTCCGAAGATATATACGCTAAGTGCAAGTGAAATACATTTTCATCCCCACACGGAAAGGGTTAACGGAAAAACATGAGTCAGTTGGAAAGGAGCAGGATTACACAGGGGCAAGAGTTGGGGCATTCCATCAGGGCCATTTCACAGACATCGCATGTTTCCAGAGTCACTTATAGCCATGTTAGTGTGTAATGTAACCTTCCGAGAGCCGGCCTACAGAAGGGGAGAGGATAGTTTGTGGTGTAAATTTCTTAATCACAGAACTTGTGGCAATGACGTGTGCCAAATCTCAGATATCTTCACAATATCTTGTTGAGTTCGTTCGTCGGATGCAGACGCTGTGGTCGACGGGCCCCTCGCTATATTCGACAGGAAGAGGTTGCGAGCTTCCATTAGTTTTTAGCATCATCGGCACAAAGCACAGTCACCAACACCCAGCATATAAACTCAGACACGGGTAGGATGTGTGGTGCATAAAAAAAGAAACTGTTTCCTATTAGGTGGTTCACCCCACTCCTCGTGGCGAGACCCAGGACATCTACCACATAGTCTTCGGCTGTCCTCGACACAGAAATGACCCATGTTTGCTACTTACGAGACTAGGTTTAAATAAAATAAGAAATTATCTGGAGTATGTCTGAACTCTTGACAAAAGGGAACACAGGCATTCATTAACTGTTCGTTGAGTTCCTATTAAAATTTTTTACTAAATTATGGTCTATGAGATGGTCTTTGTGTTTGTGTGTGCGTGTGCGTGTGTGTTTTGGGGGGGGGGGGGGGTGCTTTTAATTTGTTTATTTATGAACTTGCTTGAAAACCCAAAATGAAAAGACTTATTGACCATGGCACTTGCTTAAGTATTATTGATAATATTATAATGCGACAATCCGTAAATTTTTGTTTTGTTTCTCAAATGTAAAGTGACAGAAATGGTACAGAACAGCATCTTGTACGGTCCAGATTGTCACCATACTTTCATATGGCGACGGAAGCATCAGACTGCGTTTTGGGATTGGAGGTCTCTCACAAGTAGAAAAGGATCGACCCACTCCCCTGAAAAAGCATTTTATTAGTAGAAGCGCTAATATTTTAACAAAAATTTCCAGAATTCAGTGCTAACTATCGGAGAATGAACTACAATAGAAACTAAAGGTCGCGACAACGTCAAGGAATTATACAAATTACAAGCACAGGATTCTTTTGAATTACTTGCACGAGGCGCTCCCCACCTCAATGGGTCTGCGCCTGATCGCTTGCACAGAACACTGCAGTCAAGAAAGGGCTCTCAGTCGCAGGCTGACGGCAGCTGCTGTCAACAACACGTCCAACATGTTTCGCGAAGACACAAGCCGAACGGACAAACCACCACACGAAGTCGAATAAGGGAAGACAGAAAGAACCTGCGAAAAAAAGAGGCGGCAAAAGAAAAATAAATTAAAAGTAAGAACATTCCCCTCGTTTAGATGCTCGCCTAGCGACAGTCGGCTAGGGACAGTCTGCACCCGTGTTAACAGTCGCTGTGTGCAGTAAAATCCTGGTAAAGCAGTGTGCACACTTCGTTTTCCTATTGCGTGCTTATGACGTTGTCAAAGTTGGGAGAATTTGTTATCACTGTACACTGATGGAAAAAAGTCACAACCCCCATAAAAAATGCTTAAAATGCCTCTAGGCGCTATGAGACTAAACATCTGAGGTCATCAGTACTCTAGACTTAGAACTACTTCAACCGAACTAACCCAAGGACATCACACACATCCATGCCCGTGGCAGGATTCGAACCTGCGACCGAAGCAGCAACGCGGTTCCGGACTGAAGCACCTAGAACCGCTCGGCCATAGCGGCCGACTGCAACCCCAATAAATGATTAATGTAGAATAATGAAATTTCTGGAATACAGATGTCTAGCTAACATGCATTGTGTTGTATATGTACCGGATATCAGTTTGTGGGATAGAGTTCGATGCTTGTTGCACTAGGTCTATCAATCCAGGGACGGTTAATGCTGGTTGTGGATGATGTCTCACAAGTGCTCGATTGGAGACAGATCTGATGATCGAGCAGGCCAAGTCAACACGCCAACACTTTGTAAAGCATTGTAAAGCATGTTGGGTTCAAACAGGGGTATGTGGGCAAACGTTATCCTGCCGGAAAATCTCTCTGGAATGCTGCTCATGAATGGCAGTACAACAGGACGATACATCAGATTGATGTACAAATTTGCAGTCAGGGTGCGCGAGGTAACAGCGAGAGTGCCCCTGCTGTCTTATGAAATAGCATCCACGACTATATACGAGTAACGCTAGGTGTAGGTCCAGTGTGTCTAGCATGTAGACAGACTGGTGGCAGGCCCTCAACTGGCCGCCTTCTAACCAATACATGGCCATCTCTTGCACCAAGGCAGAACCAGCTTTCATCAGAAAACACAACAGACCCCCACACTGCCCTCCAGTGATCTCTCGCTTGACCCCCCCCCCCCCCCCTCAAGTTGCAAATAGTCGTGCTCTGGAGTCACTGCAATGCACGTTACAGGACGTCTGGCTCGGGGCTGTCCTTGAAGTAACCGTTTGGTAAAGTTCGTTGTGTCACTGTGGCACCAACTGTTGCTCAGATTGCTGTTGCAGACACAGTACGATGGGCCAGAGTCAGACGCCGAAGACGAAGATCTTCCGTCTCGGTAGTGCCACATTGCCGTCCGGAGCCCCGTCTTCTAGCGACTGTACATTCTCGTGACCACCGCTGCCACCAATCACATACAGTGACTACATTCCTGCCAAGCCTTTCTGCAATATCGCAGAAGGGACACCCAGCGCCCCATGGCGCTACTACACGACCTCATTCAAACTCAGTCGGGTGGTAAAAATGGCGTCTTTGTGGCCTCAAAGATATTCTTGACTAACGTCAGCTCACCACATCCAATCTCAAAATGGTTCAAATGGCTCTGAGCACTATGGGACTTAACATCTATGGTCATCAGTCCCCTAGAACTTAGAACTACTTAAACCTAACTAACCTAAGGACATCACACAACACCCAGTCATCACGAGGCCATCCAATCTCAAAGGTAACTAAATCTCACGACTGTTACAGCTTGTTTTTAAAGCAAACTTGGTTTGGATCCTCATAGTGGCGCTGCTAAGTCCACTCCTACGTGATTGGCACGTAATCTGAACCATCATCTTTCAGATGTAGATACACACCTGTCGTACAACTCCTTCATCACGTGGCGATATTTTTTTTCCTTCGGTGTATTTGATAGCTTATTTGTATGAGTCGCTATTTCTCAAATTTAGGACATATGTCCTTAGAATGGTATATTTTTTTTCCTTTTTTTGCATGTGACACTGCTGATGATGACCCGTCCATCGGACTGGCACGTTGAGCTCAGCATCCCCAGTTGGGCTATTCGAGAGGAGGAACCTGTCTCTCTCTTCCCTTCGTCCGTAACATCACAAGCCAAACACCTAACAGTACAAGCATTCATTACAGTCATCTACAGACAAACATACATCTCCCAGTAAAAAGACGGAGGAAGGCAACGAGTTAAAATTTCATAGAGTGACCAACACGTGTTACAGGGTTCCCTGCGGTAACCAACGTTAATTCGGCCGCCGTTTCCATGGTGGTCAGAACATCAAGAGGAGCCCAACGAGTTAATATCAAGCTTGTCAATTGCAGGTTTTGATTAAATCCGTAGACACCGACGCGTCCTGATAACTTCTATTTTTATGCAGTAAAACTATTATTACAATGCTATGTGGAATTACATTCTTTTCGTGCCTTGTACACCAGTTTATTGAGAGGTAACGGGATAGTTGTGGCGCCCTGAAAATATTATAAGTTCCGAGTTGGCTTGGCTGCATGGGCCCCTCGGCAAGCCGGTGCTCGTCAGCAACCTTGTGGTGCCGAGCATTAGAACATTAGAAGGAGCAAGAGGGGTAGCTCCAATGCGTGGTCCAGGCCGACTGCGTGGCTGGGAATTCCATGTTGACGCTGTGCTTTGTGTCGATGAATCAGATTAGTATGCCGGGAGTGCCAAAGACAGTGGACTTTGTGGAACCATAATGGCAGATATATCACAGTTCGTGTAGAAATTAATAATAGCCAGAGGAATCATGATATCTTAAAAAAAACATGTACATTACCATTATTTGTACGACGATTTTGATGGTGTAATCAGATTTTCAATATCTTTGTTAGTTTAAAGTTTAGTATCTGACTGTAAATTATACAAGTAACACCCAGAACCGAGTTTCCAAAATCTAAACGGTTCATCCGATTTTGCCGATCGACGTGTTTTTAGAAAGCTATTAGTGAAAACCTACATTGGTTTGAATTACGGGCATGTAACTTGATTTAAAAAATGGTTCAAATGGCTCTGAGCACTATGGGACTTAACTTCTGAGGTCATCAGTCCCCTAGAACTTAGAACTACTTAAACGTAACTAACCTAAGGACATCACACACACCCATGCCCGAGGCAGGATTCGAACCTGCGAACGTAGCGGTCTCGCGGTTCCAGACTGTAGCGCCTAGAACCGCTCGGCCACCCGGCCGGCTGTAACTTGATTAGTACATGAGTTGTTGGAGATCAGAGGGGCCAGTTACTATTGATCACGTCAGGCCATAACTACTCCACATTTAAACGAAAAAAAAAAGAACGGTAGCAGCATGCTTATAAATATATTTATTCGTCTATGTCTTTGTTAATAAATAAATGTCGTGTAACTAGGGTCTCCCGTCGGGTAGACCATTCGCCAGGTGCAAGTCTTTCGATCTGACGCCACTTCGGTGACTTGCGCGTCGATGGGGATGAAATGATGATGATTAGGACAACACAACTCCCAGTCCCTGAGTGGAGAAAATCTCCAACCCAACCAGGAATTGAATGAAGGCCCTTAGGACTGACATTCTGTCGTGCTGACCACTCAGCTGCTGGGGCGGACATGTCTTTGTTTACATCCAATATATGCTATTCAAAGGCCGGCCGCGGTGACCGAGCGGTTCTAGGCGCTTCAGCCCGGAACCGCGCGACTGCTAAGGTCACAGGATCGAATCCTGCCTTGGGCATGGATGTGTGTGATGTCCTTAGGTTAGTTAGGTTTAAGTAGTTCTAAGTTTTAGGGGACTGATGACCTCCGAAGTTAAGTCCCATGGTGCTCAGAGCCATTTTATACTATTCAAGAAGAAATTGGTCGAATATTTACTGTGGTTTAGAAAGCACAAAGATGTTAGGCTACTGGCCTACTTTTATTTGTATTCCTTTTGACATATGTTTATTTAATTTGTTTATGTATTTAATAATGTGTTTTGGAGCGTGTTTATGGTCCAGCTGTAGAAATATTTATTTGACTTCAAGTTATTTAAATGTAAATCCAGTATTTCGCATATGTTTCAATAGGTTTGTGAATGTGTGTTGGCTTGGAGACATGGCGGGAGCGCTTTAGCCAATAACAGCGCTCGTTACTACAGTAGGCGACTACCTAAGTCAATGGAGAGACTGTATGGAAGTGGGGGAGGAGCACTGGGTGTGCACAGGACACGGGGAGTGCGGGACGGGAAGGCGCGACGGACGGTCGCAGGAAATACTCGTACTCGGAGACTGTTGAGCAGTTTGCGCATGGTCGCGGGAGATATAAATATTTCGTAGTTCCGACTGGTGCACTTGTGAAATTTCCGTGGCTTCTGCAGTGAAGACGTAGTATGCGTTTAGAAATGAATATCTCGCGAGCTATGTTGTTGCTCATAACTAATTACGTGAAGTAGGAATCTATTGTTTCCCTGTTATTCAATTTATATTTTATTTAATTGCTGGACCATCGACACCAATAAGCGTTTTGCAGAAATATACTGCATTCTCAAAAGTACTTCTATTATTGTACTCATCGTTTAAAGTCGTTAAGATAGTACCTGGAGACTTTATTTAATTGCAGTCTTTCATTTATAAATTTCTATGTTACATCGCATTTGGTGAGAGATAGGAACCTTCGACCATTCGATTCATGTGTATATTCATATTGTATACTGTACACTCAGCAGTATTTGCCTTTTAATGCGGCAACTTCGTATCCCAGCCCCTAGACCACGAAACCAGCAAAAACCTTTAATATTCAACTTTGAATCTGAGGGTATGTAGTTGAGGGCCACTGCACGTAGTTTTTGATCACGTTACGTCCTACAAGTCCAAAAAATCTGAAGGCACAATATGAAAGATACAAGGAGAGAATGTGCCACTGAAGAAACATATAAACCAGCCTAGTGTGCAACACAAAATAATAATAGCTTATATGAAACGTCCCCTTTGAACAATTATACATGACTGTGCTTAAACTGACACACAATATTTTTAGCGCAACGCAATCTGAGTTTCAAAAATCCCTACAAAAGAATGGCCCTGACTAACATTAACCTATACGTTTCACAAATCACTTACCTCACAAAAATCTTGGTTACTCGAACTACTGCAGCGAGCACCACTACTGCCAGCTAAATAAAAGATTCAAACTACGGAAGGCACTAACTACTGATAGGCATAGTTAGCAAATGAAAGATTTTAATAGAGAACAAAAAATGTATTTACCTTAACAGTCATAATATATATAGCAGTTCATGACAAATTACAAAACTCCGCCATCTCTCTCCCCACATCCACCACTGCTGGCGGCTCACCTCCAACTGCGCAACGCTACGCGCTGTTCACATCCAGCTGCCGCTGCCCAACACTACAATGGCAGACAACAATGCAAACTAGCCACAGACTGCACACAGCACAGCCAGTGATTTTCATACAATAAGAAAACCTAAACAGCCTACTTACATAGCCCCCATGCTCCCCACAAAAAATTTTACAAATTGTTTTGGGCAGTGGCCAATAATGATTTGATAAATTTTTTCATAATTACAATAACAAAGATATCAAGTGCACACACTTATTGATACAATGTAGGTCAAAAGCTAAAATTTTCTCACAGTCTGAGCAGTAAAAGAAAATGCACATGGAAGTAGTGGATTTCCATGCAGTCTTGAAGAAGTAGCGTTGTCCTACCAACAGAAAGACAATTCTGACTCTTGACATGCAGACAAGTAATGGACCACAACAGAGCAAACCCACAGCAGAGTCAGTCGAAATTTTTAGAATATTGGTAGGTAGGTCATCACAGAGCAGACCCACTGTAGTCCTGGTAGAGATTGTGGTATTGGTGGGCCATCAAAGATGCAGACCCATTATAGTCCTTGTATAGACGGCCAGCAGCCATCCGTTGCGACTGTGCAGGTGCACAATCACCATCGAAGATTCTTGCGGAGAATATAGCAAGTCCATAACCACCACTTGTGCACTCACAAAGTGTTTGGAATTGTCCTTAGAACCAGCAATGCTGTTGTCCAGTCACTTGCTGAATTATTAACACACGTGCAAAGACTAACAGTCCCTACTTCTCACATATTGTCCATATACTATGACCAACAGAAACGTGTGCACTGAAATGTAACTTACAAGTTAATAATATGATGAACTGGTGTCAATTACAATTTTATAACATAAGAACACAATTACAAAGGTACAAAATACATCATTAAAAACATAGTAATACAGATAACATTTGTAGTACAGGTTTTACAACAGAATAGAAATAAACATATACATCAATGTTACAGGAATTATGAGATAAGTAGATACATAAAAGATCAGAATAAATTTTGAAACATCAACTTCACACATGAGCTTCAAAACAAAACAGAATAAATAATGTCTAAGCGTATTTACAAGGTAAATAACATATTATTAATGCCAATTATATTTGAGGATAACAGTATTCCTCATCATAGTGAGTGTAGCTTAGTATTAGAAAAATTCTACAACATAAGTCTTATCAGATAAACATATAAAGACAGGAAGAACATAAATACACAAGGGTACACAAACACATACTAGGATAACACAAGGAAAGGACAGGGTTTGTTTTACTGCAGTATTTTGCAAACAAAACTTTCTTTACTTCTCGGAGATCTCCCTTCGTTCTTCATTATTTCCAAAAAGTCCTATCTATATCTGCTTTCTGTACTTTTCTCGTATAGCCTCTCAGTGCATTTCTTCAAATTCATCGCAACTCATTCTCTTATTGGCTACCCCCTCTCAAGCTAACTTAAATCTACTGAGCTCAGATGCTAAACTAAGGGACGAAGCAATGCAGCAGCACAAAACAATTAACACAAACATCAATGACAAAAAATTTAAATAGGCAAAGCAATTGCAATATTACAACTAATATGAGGCAATGCGCAGCAAACAAGAAAAATAAATCTGGCTTAGCAGAGTAACGCAAATTAAAATTCGATAGAACTATGCCTGGCAACCAGCAGCAGAAAATGAAATAACTTATATCTAAACATGACATAGCTCAAGCAGAAAAAAATATTACACTAAAAATGGCCATGTCTAATACCTATGTCACATCTTAACACTAGAGTGATGCATCGCGAGAACTTACACTAGCAGATAAGTTACCAAATCGTAAAGAAATTATTTATGCAATTCCTGTGAAGGGAAATGTCTATTTATGTGCCCTCGTTTTCTTGGAAGTAGATCATTAATTTCTCATTGACTGGATCTGTAGGCATAAAATAACTATATTAGTACATATATTAAATTTTATTTTAACCAATGCTGCAGTGCAGCTAGAAACTAGATATTAAACAAAATGAGCAATCTCTCAACTAGAAAGACAATGGATGTAAAATGTTTCTCATCATTTCATTAGGCATTTTAGTAAATATCATAAATTAAGAGCTCCACAGCGTAATCATATGTTTTCAAGTTCGAGCGTGTCGTATTTGCGATGCTTTCTACAAAGGAATGTCAATAGCGAGGATAATGGCCTCTTTTTTTTGCACCTAATGGCTTTCTTTTGTCAGACGTCGACCTCTCAGCTGGCCGCCCAAAACGCATTACGCCAAGGTCACTTACCTTTCTTGCTGAAATATTTACGACGGCAGTTTCCGCTACAGTGACAGTCTCATATAAAAATATTTCACAGGTCAAGAATTTGGGTTACAAATCTGTAGAAACAAAATCCTATTGATATAACAGTGTCCAAAAAATTTTCGTCAGCATTGTAATACATTCACACACTTACATACATTTCATAACTCTTAAAGTACGATTCTTGGTTTCCAACATCCTTTTTCACAAGTCAGAGTCCCTAACCACTACTCATTATTCCTTACCTTATTCGTCGACACTTCTTCAATATTTCATCATAACAGATACATAGCATATTCAAATAACTCATATAGCATCAGCTTATTGATCATAAACATACCGCAACAGCATAATACACATAATCATCGTAATAATAACATCATAACACCTCAGTTAACTCTCAAAATCGTCGTAACTTCCTCCAATAATTTCAAAGCCTAAAAATAATTCTCTGCTCATGTCAAAAGTGTCAGCTGCCTCAAACGTACTTTAAAAATTGTGATCCCATACCAAATATATCATTCAAAGCTCTCATAATATCACAAATATGAACAGTTCACAAAGTACAGACAAAATACAATTTCGTAAGTGTGAAGTTACCCAACTGTGTAATTGCGTAAACATGTGTCACTGATGTAGTAAAAAAAATTTTTATCTCTCAGTTAAATGATCAGATAGCTGTGTAATTTGTGTGTTAGAGAAATATGGTAGCGATGCGTAAAGTTGTATAAGCAAATACCATATTAGCTAGGGCTCCTTGTGCTTGCCAAACAAATGGTACACAAAGTAAGCGTGTGCCCCCCGGAGGATTAATGTAATTATACCCTCAGGTGTCACAGATTACAGCAATGGAATGAAATGTATTACGGAAAACCTTTGTATCATTGTACTTTAAATATTTGTAAAAATAAATGTTTTAAGTACAAAATTAATCACTCAAATATGTGTACTGTAGTGCTAAACTGTGCGTCTTGTAAGATAATCTCTGTGGAAGTGTCGTAGTTGTCGTCCTCCACAAGCTAAGTTCTGCAGAAGTCAATGTACTTACCTCATGATAAACAAAAGTGAAATGCTTTGAGTATAGATATCTTAGTTATTACGCTTATTGCCATGATGAAGAAAGTACTGTGCTGTAACGTATTGTTGTGCTACAGAAAAGGCAGTCTCATTGTAGCTATACCACAAAAGTTACTACTAAAACATGTATTACTTTCCAGAATAATACAGAAAAATTGTGCAGATATAAAACAGAAACACTGCAAAAGCAACATTGTAAATTGTCACTCATTAGTAGCGTCGTGATAAAATCGTGTAGCTGTCACATAAACTAACCACTGTGTCATCTGGTATCTCACTGAAAGTACTTTAAATCCAGAATGTATTTTCAAGTAAACCAAAATGTTGCATTAAAATCTCATTAGCAGTACTGGTAAATGTTTTAAGTATGTGAGCCTTATAGTCGTTACGTAATCGTGCAACAAACAAGCAAGAATGCACACACACAATAACACTGTGTCGTCTGTTCACAATAACAATGCATTCGTAATTTCTGTTTAAATAAATTCTCTTGGTTCTTGACTGGATATTTAACTTCAAACATTGTTGCATGTTAACAGTTTCTTAAGTCTGACAAAGCATACTAGAAATGTGAAGTGAAAAGTTTTACGGCAAAGACAACGTTAAAAAGCAGATTATCTTTCAATAAACGGTTTTACATGTGAAATGTGGTGTAAACCTTTACTCTTCCTAGTACGCAGAGTTTCAACTTCAACGCAATTGTCATGTGGTATACGTCGGATTCTATAAGGTCCATTGTAAACTAGGAAGAATTTTTGACTCAAGTGTTTCTTCTTATGTGACAATGAATGAGCTTTAATGAGAACTTTCTGACCAATATACAATTTCTTTGCATTTGCTTTACCGTGTAGTTTTCTCCTTTTGTCTGCTGCAGATTTTATATTTTTAAGAGCCAAATCAATTATGTCTTTGTGTCGAAGTTTACGTGTATTCGGGAAAGGTACAAGCTCTCTGATTCTGTTCGGTGGTTCTTCATTCTTCAGTACAAGAGTAGGTGGTAAAGCAGTGGAATCATGAGGCATTTCATTCAGCACGTTTTGAAATAAGTGTAAATATCTGTCCCAATGCTGATGCTTTCTGTGACAATAAAGTCTGCAAAGCTTATTGATTTCTTTCATAATCCGTTCGGAGGGGTTACAATGTGGTGAGTACAATGAAATAAAAACAGGTTTGATTTTATGATTCCGAAGCATGCGTGACAAAACAGCAGATCTGAATTGAGGTCCGTTATATGAAATGACTTTACTAACGTGTCCAACTTCACGTAAGAAATTTTTAACAAAGGCGTTGGATACAGACCGTCCAGTGGCTTTACGTAACGGAGTGAAAGAAACAAATTTTGAAGTAAGTTCAACAGTGACTAGAACGTACGAAAATCCATTAGATGTTCTGACAGGGGGTCCCAAGAGATCAACAGCAGCAAATTCTTTTAATTTAGAAGGAATAATAGGAAACAGCGGAGCACGATGGGATATAGTAGATGGTTTCGCCTTTTGACAAAGTTTACAAATAGACAAGACTCTTCGAATTCTCTTTTCCATATTGTTAAAATAACAAGTCGTTCGAAGAATATGATAACATTTTCGTGGGCCAAAATGTGCATAGCTGAAATGAATGTACCAAATGAGCTTATTAACAAAATCGTCAGGAATGCAAAGTACCCATAGCTTGTTATCAACAGTGCAGCGTTTGAACAGTATGTTGTTTCTAACCAGATAATAATGCCGAATCTGAGTGTGTGTCTTTTCATGCCATTTGCTCTTGATGTCTTTCCAAATCGGATCTTTATCTTGTTCATGAGCAATGTCCTTTAAAGATGTGGTGATGAAGTTTTCAAAATGTAAAGAATACTGAAATTTTTCTCGAGGTTGCCTTCTGTGTTACTTTTCTCAAGCCCAGATGGTGCGCGTGACAGTGCGTCCGCAACAATGTTCTCCTTGCCGGGAATGTAGACTATTGTGAAGTGGAATTCTTGCAGAAACAATGCCCAACGTTTTAACCTGTCATGATTTAATTTTGAAGACATAAGAAATTGTAATGCACGATGATCACTATATACTTTTACGTGCTTACCAGAAAGAAAGAAACGGAATTTGTTAAATGCCCAAACGATAGCTAAAGCTTCTAATTCAGTAACGGAATAATTTTTTTCAGATTTTGTTAGCACTCGGCTAGCAAAAGCAATGGTTTTCTGAACAGTAGTGTCATTTTCTGTGGCTTCTTGAAATAAATGGGCACCAAGACCGACTTTAGAGGAATCCGTGCTAAGGCAGAAATCTTGTGACAGATCTGGATGAGCTAGTATTGGCGCGTTAAGTAGCGATTCTTTCAAAGAATTGAATTCCAACTGTGCTTGTTCGTCCCAGTTCCAAATAGTATTTTTCCCAGTGAGAGAACAAAGTTTTGGTGTAACAAGAAAACCTCACCTTTGACCTACCGAATTCAGACTTTTCCAAGTTAACTGCAATTCCAGATTCTGCAAAAATACGTAACAAACTGTTGAGGATGCGATTATGTAGTTCCCATGAAGCTTCTGCTATTAGAATATCGTCCACATATAAGGTGATGTGACGTTTTAAGAACTCAGGTAATATGGAATTTAGCCCGCGAATGAATGCTGCTGAAGAAATGTTCAAACCAAAGGGAAGTTTCCGAAACTGATAACAAACGCCGAAACAAAGTAAAGCTGTGTATTTTCTACATTCTGGATGAAGTTCGATCTGATAAAAGCTGTATCTGAGATCAATGGAAGACAACACTTTTACACCATTAAAATTTTGAAGAAGTTCTTCCAACGTTTGCGGCCTGTCTGTTTCAGGAATAATGATAGTATTGATTTGTCTCAAATCTAAGACAAGCCCGATCGATTCATTTTTCTTCTCAACAACATGTAATGGATTGTTGTATGAGCTTACTGCAGGCTCAATAATGCCCTCGTCAAGCATAGATTGTATTTCTATTCTAACACAGTCTCTATAATGTGCTGGAATTACGTATTGTCTAACACAAAATTTAGTATGCTCACGAACACGAAATTGGTATTGAAATCCCTTGATTGTTCCTATTTTGTGAGTAAAAACTGTGGAATGTGCTTGTAAAATCTCAAAAAGGTCCTGCCTATCAGTGTCATTACAATTCTCAATTGTTTGAATTTTATTCTGAATTAACTCATTAGTTTCAAATATGCCGTCGATATCATCCCCGTCAGTACTTGCAGAGTGATTGTTAGTGTCTAGTTCCATAGAAAATTCCGAACTGTTGTCTAACAGAAGATAAAGCCGATTAATTTCTTCGTCATGGTTTGAGAGCCAATCTTCAAATTTCAAAGCTATTGACTTACCTTCTTTCTCTAAACTTATTTCAGCATTGTGAAAGTTTAAGATTGCTTTGTATTCATTTAAAAAGTCTACTCCCAATATAATTTCCGTCGACAATAATGGAACAATGAGAAAGTTCATAGAGAAGCTGTGGCTTTGACAAAAAGAATTCTAAATTAGTTTGTTGGCGTACATCTACACTTTTTCCAAAGATTGCACCTTGTAATTTAATCTTACGTAACGGAAGTGTGGGGCAATCGTTCGATTTGTTGCATTTGCTAAAAGCTGTTTCACTAATTACTGAAATGGGACTGCCAGAGTCAAGTACTGCCGTAAATTTTACGTCATTTACAGTAATGTGAATCATAGGATATGCAATGTTGTTATGTTTTACGTCGTGTTCCTGGAGTAAGATGTCCCTAATGTCTTCCATTTTTACGTAATTACTAGCTACGGCAGCTGCGTCGTCAGTTTCATACGTTACTTTCGTGGCTGCCAGCGGTATGAGTCATTGCCTATTGTCACTTTGTTGGCGCGCGTCGTTATTGGGATTTGGAGACCTAACTTCTACAAATTCACCTCCTCGAGAGGGCCCTGCTCTGTTTGAATCCCGCCAGTTCTGATGCAATTCAGGTCTGTCGTTACAATCATATCGTCTGTCGTCATGTCGGTAGATTCCATAGTTTCTTTCTTGTCGGTCACATGGTGGAGAATTTCTCCCTGAATCGTAACTGCGCGCTGGACCGTTGCGTCTAAAGTTATTCTGTCTCCCTTGATAATAATTATTTTGGTTCCCATATTGTCTGTTTCTCTGATTGTCTCTGTGATAGTCACTACCGCGGAGTGGTGATCTTTCCCTGTAATTATTACTACTCTGCCAACGTTTGTCATACGGGTGGTGTCTGTTTTGGTCACGATATGTGTTGTGAGAATAGCCTTGTCATGTCCAGTTATTATTTCTTTCATCGCGGAATTGTGACAGATGTGACCTGTAATTGTTGTGCCCCTGTTTCCGCGTTCCCCGATTGTCAGTGTCAATTTCCAGTTCTTGTAAGAGTCCCTGAAAAGCTTCAATGTCGTCTTTGCAACGTCCTGCCAAAATAATATGTCGTAAATATTCAGGTAATTTGATTAAGCAAATGCGGATGAGTTCTGAGTGGCTGTATGGGTTTGACAGGTACTGACTCTTGTGCAACATGTCTTCAAAATATTTCACAAGACTGGAGAATTCAGATTGTTCGAAATGTTTCGTCATTATGATGCTATGTTTTACTCGGTCTTGTGTAGCTTGAGACCAATACGCTGAGAGGATGGCATGATAAAATTCTCCTTCACTGTGACAATCGTGAATGACCGATCGCATTCTTACAGCTGGTTCATTCTCCAAGTAGCCACACATAAATTCTAACCTGTGCTCCAATGACTAGTTGGGAGGAAAACAATGAGAGAATTGATGGAGCCACGCTTGTGGATGAATGTCGTTGTCAGAATTCTTAAATGTTTTGAATTTACGTGTAGTAATGAACAGCTTATAGTCAAAATCATCATGTCGGCGAGTCGCATGTCGGTCATTGTTACGTCGTTTCGGCGGTTCCATCTCAAAATTCGGTGTACCTTGCCAATTTCTTTCATAATTTCCGAAGTGTCCTGTGTTATTATTTTGTGGCTGTTCCGTATTTCTATGTCCCTCTTCCCGTATTGGAGCGTAAGTGTCCTCTGAAATACGTAATTCTTGTATTACCTGTGTCAGCTGATCTTGTACTTCCCGGATTTCTCTTTGGTGTTGCGTATTAATTTGATTCAGATTTTGTTTCAGTTTCCTAATTTGTTCGCACTCTTCTGTGTCATTAAAGACTACCGGTTTTGTGTCATTCAGATTATCATCTACCTTCGTAGATAAATTATTTAGCTGATCCGAAAGTTCAACTACTTTCTCTGATAATGAACTAATTTCCTCCATGTGTCTTTCTGAACCAAGTTTCAGGGTGTCCATTTGTGTTGAAATCGTATCTACTGTGTCCTTTAAGTTTTCTTGAGTTTTTGCAAGTTGCGTAACCGAATCGGTAGATGTAACTGAGTCAATTTTAGCTTGCAAGGTGTCGTGATTTTCATGAACAATAGTTTGCAGTTCTTTTATGGCTGCTTCGTGATTCTGTAATGCATTTTCATGCCGCGAAAAAATAGGTTGAAAATGCTCACAAATTTGTGTTTTTACGTCATTACAGACTTTTTGACATTTCGATCCAATGTTATGTAACTCAGTAGTTAAATCTTCACGTGTTTGTTCAAGCGTGGTGCGACGATTTTGTTCCATTGCGTCTAACTGTTGCTGTGTTTGTCTCTGGTGTTGTTCCATTGAGTCTAACTGTTGCTGTGTTTGTCTCTGATTTTGTTCCATTGTGTCTAACTTTTGTGATTTTGTTCCATTGTGTCTAACTTTTGAAGATTTTGTCCCATTTGTTTCTGATTTTGTTCAAGCATTGTGTCTAACTTTTGTAGCCTTTGTCCCATTTGTTGCATTAACTGTAATAACAGTGCACTGGTGTCTGAAAGATGTTCCTCAGTGCTATTCGGCAGTGCATTTGAACCGGCAATATTCGCATTCTGAGAAGCAGAAAATGTGTCTTGATTTATTTGAGAAAACGGTGAGGACGCAAAACCTGAATCTACAGTATTTGCAAGATTGTGTCCTGTCATTTCGGAATCCTGAGGCGAACTGTTGCCGACCGATCGATCGATAATGCTTCCCTGTTCACTAATTGTTTCACTGCCTACACCATTATTTGACGCCCGCTCCATTTCCCTATGCACAGTTACCAAATTACTACTTTGAATATTTGTTAATTCATTACATGGTGGCGTTAACACACTGCTTTCGTCTTCACTGATATTTCTCAGTTTACTTTGGAGCCTAGTATTACGTTTTTCACACGCCATTATTGTCACAATATTTCACACAACACAGAAAAACACAATTTGAAGAGCAAAAATAAGAGAACACATTAACATAGCACTGAAAATAATATCTAGTTAATTGCAAGCGCAGCTGCGAAATACTTGGTGCAAATTTACATGCGTGCCACACCTGTTTTTACTGTACAACAATGAAAGACTGCAACTACAAAGGAGATTCTCTCTACATTTACGCGCTAGCAATAAACAAAATCTACACTAATTACACAAACTACAAGAAAAAATCAGAAGATTCCAGTGAGGTATCCTCGGCTAAGGGTCGACATATGAAACGTCCCCTTAGAAAAATTATACAGGACTGTTCTTAACCCTGACACACAATAATTTTAGCGCAACGCAATCTGACTTTCAAAAAATCCCTACGAAAGAATGGCCCTGATTAACATTAACCTATACCTTTCACAAATCACTTACCTCACAAAAATCTTCGTTACTGGAACTACTGCAATACAGCGAGCGCCACTACTGCCAGCTAAATAAAAGATTCAAACTACAGAAGGCACTAACTACTGATAGGCATAGTTAGCAAATGAAAGATTTTAATAGAGAACGAACAATGTATTTACCTCAATAGTGTTCAAAAGTCATAATGTATAAAGCACTTCATGATATCCAGTATTAAATTTCAAAACTCCGTCATCTCTCTCCCCACATCCACCACTGCTGGCGGCTCACCTCCAACTGCGCAACGCTACGCGCTGTTCACATCCAGCTGCCGCTGCCCAACACTACAATGGCAGACAACAATGCAAAGTAGCCACAGACTGCACACAGCACAGCCAGTGATTTACATACAGAGCGCTACGTAACGTTGCCAATAAGAAAACATAAACAGCCTACTTACACAGTGAGCAACATTGAGCTCCTACCTATTCCTGGCCAATTCTTTTGAGATTTCTCATAGGCAACTGTGACCAACCTCCGGCATTCAAAGGACTTCATAGGACGCCTGAAGACACTTAAGCTTCGTCCAGATCTTTGGTTAACTTTGACGTTGTATCCTTATTTGCAGAAGTACCTCTGCAGGACTCGTTAGAGCTTATTGGATACCAATTGGCATTGTCCAAACATATGCTAACTCCAACTTATTTCTTATTCAATGACCAGTGGACTGTGTCGCCTTGGCAAGTCCTCTGTATCCCATGGCAGCCAACTATTTTATGGAAGACTTTGAGGGAAAGGTACTTCAGTCAGCAAGTCTCAGACCTTCCTGCTTCTGGCGGTATTTGTGTTGTTGCTGATGATGTTTGGTTTGTGGGGCACTCAACTGTGCGCTTATCACCGCCCTTACAAATTCCCAACCTGTGCTCAGTCCAATGTCGCCACTTTCAAGAATGATGATGAAATGATGAGGACAACACAAACACCCAGTTATCTCGAGGAGGTGAAAATCCCTGACCCCGCCAGGAATCGAACCCGGGACCCCGTGCTCGGGAAGAGACAATGCGACTGCGAGACTGCGAGCTGCGGACGTATTTGTGGTGTGGCTCCACGGATCAGACACTTTACCTGTGTTTCGCTGGCATCTGATCTCGCTCCATCTGAATGTGCAGTTCACCACCCCGTTCAACGCCGTAGTTTCTTACGCTCTTTGGTGCACAGAGCACATGCGGTCTCAGATGCCGACTTAGAAAGGTACAGGTCCCGAGTTCGAGTCTAAGTGCGGCACACAGTTTTAATCCACCAGGAAGTTTTATATCAGCGCACACACCGCTGCAGAGTGAAAATCTCATTCTGGCTTCCGGACGATATTCTTAAACTTCAGTCTACTCTCCATAGTTACTAAATTTCATCCGAATCTTTACCTACTCCTGGGTACACACTGCAATCCACTGTGCGATATCGAAACCACTGTCTCACTGTGATGTAATCCAGCTGGGATCATCCCGTGTCATCCGGTCGTTTCCAAGTATAGCCCTTCTTCTTGTGATTTTTGGAACAGAGTATTCGGCAATACTAGGGGAAGTTTATTGAAGAACTCAGTAAGTTTTTATCGTTTTTCATTACCGTAATGTAAATTGGCTGGAATCTTTTCATGCCTCTGGGCCATTTCCAAGAATGCCTCTTGTGATTTCTTCATCAGTGTATCCGCTATTACCAACTAGAATTTGCTACTGAATCCAAAATGTCCTTCTCCTCTCTCCAACCTGCTACTCATGACTGTTAGACTTTGATCTACAATTACCTCACATATATGTTTTCGCCTTCTGCTTGTGACGTCGGCGTACCAAGGGGAGTCATCCAAGATGTGGAACGAATCCTTTCGGACGCCATGGAGAGCAGAAGAAGCAGCTAGCTACAGGCGGTGGCTCACGTCGGGCCTAATGATATGCGTCGCTGAACTGATAAAGACTGCCAGTCTTCCTTGAGAGATAGATGAAGATAGGGCTCACCAAGGTCTTTGTAATGGGACTGAATACCGAACATCCAAACCCACCAAAAATGAACGCAAAATGTATCTGTTTAAGAAAGCAGATAAAAATACTCTTGACGCCTCCCTAAGAGACAACGAACTAACTGTGGAAGTGTAGACCGGATGGGCTTGAATTCAAAGAGAAATTATCGATGGAAATGGGGAGATTTATACCACATACATTGATAAGAGAGGTAACTGAAACCTGACGGTACACAAAACAGGTCAGAACAATGTTGCAGAAGCAAAAAGAAAAGCATACAAAATTCAAAGAACGCAAAAGCACCAATATTGTCAAAGTACTACAGAAGCTCGAATTTTAACTCGAACATCAATGCGAGATGCTTTTAATAGGTTCCACAACGAAACTCTGCCTAGAAATCTGGCAGAAAATAGACTGCAAAGTTGCGCAGATCACACCAACACTCAAGAAAGGAAATAGGAGTAACACGATGAATTGCAGACCCATATCACTAACGTCGATTTGCAGTAGGATTCTGGAACATATACTATGTTTGAATACTACGAATTACTTCGAGGAAAACTGTCTGTTGACACACACTCAGCATCGATTCCGAAAGTACTGCTCTGAAACAAACTAGATCTTCATTCACATGAAGTAACGAGTGCTATCGACAGGGGATGTCAAATATATTCCATATTTGTAGATTTACAAAACACTTTTGATACCGTTGCTCACAAAAAGCTTCTACTCAGATTGTGTGCTACGTAGAATCGCCTCAGTTGTGCGACTAGATTCATGATTTCCTGTCAGAAAGGTGACACTTCCTTTTTTATTGACAGAAAGGCATCGAATAAACCAAAAGTTATATATGGCGTTTCCCAGGTAAGCATTATACACTCCTGGAAATTGAAATAAGAACACCGTGAATTCATTGTTCCAGGAAGGGGAAACTTTATTGACACATTCCTGGGGTCAGATACATTACATGATCACACTGACAGAACCACAGGCACATAGACACAGGCAACAGAGCATGCACAATGTCGGCACTAGTACAGTGTATATCCACCTTTCGCAGCAATGCAGGCTGCTATTCTCCCATGGAGACGATCGTAGAGATGCTGGATGCAGTCCTGTGGAACGGCTTGCCATGCCATTTCCACCTGGCGCCTCAGTTGGACCAGCGTTCGTGCTGGACGTGCAGACCGCGTGAGACGATGCTTCATCCAGTCCCAAACATGCTCAATGGGGGACAGATCCAGAGATCTTGCTGGCCAGGGTAGTTGACTTACACCTTCTAGAGCACGTTAGGTGGCACGGGATACATGCGGACGTGCATTGTCCTGTTGGAACAGCAAGTTCCCTTGCCGGTCTAGGAATGGTAGAACGATGGGTTCGATGACGGTTTGGATGTACCGTGCACTATTCAGTGTCCCCTCGACGATCACCAGTGGTGTACGGCCAGTGTAGGAGATCGCTCCCCACACCATGATGCCGGGTGTTGGCCCTGTGTGCCTCGGTCGTATGCAGTCCTGATTGTGGCGCTCACCTGCACGGCGCCAAACGCGCATACGACCATCATTGGCACCAAGGCAGAAGCGACTCTTATCGCTGAAGACGACACGTCTCCATTCGTCCCTCCATTCACGCCTGTCGCGACACCACTGGAGGCGGGCTGCACGATGTTGGGGCGTGAGCGGAAGACGGCCTAACGGTGTGCGGGACCGTAGCCCAGCTTCATGGAGACGGTTGCGAATGGTCCTCGCCGATACCCCAGGAGCAACAGTGTCCCTAATTTGATGGGAAGTGGCGGTGCGGTCCCCTACGGCACTGCGTAGGATCCTACGGTCTTGGCGTGCATCCGTGCGTCGCTGCGGTCCGGTCCCAGGTCGACGGGCACGTGCACCTTCCGCCGACCACTGGCGACAACATCGATGTACTGTGGAGACCTCACGCCCCACGTGTTGAGCAATTCGGCGGTACGTCCACCCGGCCTCCCGCATGCCCACTATACGCCCTCGCTCAAAGTCCGTCAACTGCACATATGGTTCACGTCCACGCTGTCGCGGCATGCTACCAGTGTTAAAGACTGCGATGGAGCTCCGTATGCCACGGGAAACTGGCTGACACTGACGGCGGCGGTGCACAAATGCTGCGCAGCTAGCTCCATTCGACGGCCAACACCGCGGTTCCTGGTGTGTCCGCTGTGCCGTGCGTGTGATCATTGCTTGTACAGCCCTCTCGCAGTGTCCGGAGCAAGTATGGTGGGTCTGACACACCGGTGTCAATGTGTTCTTTTTTCCATTTCCAGGAGTGTATAACCTTCTCCTGTTCTTAATCTACATAATCGGTTTATGAGACAATCTGGACGGCCTTCTTAGAGTTTTAGTAGATGATGTCGTTTTTTACCGTCTTGTATAGTCATCAGAAGATAAAAAGCAATTGGATGGTGCGAAAAGTGCAGTTCGCCCTAAATAATGAAAAATGTGAGGTGATTTACGTTAGTAGTAAAGGGAATCCGTTCAATTTCGGTTACACGATAAATCACACAAATCGTAGGGCTGTTAATTCAACTAAATACCTACGAACTACAATTACGAAAAGCTTAAATTGGGAAAATCACGTAGATAATGTCGTGCGGAAGGCAAACCAAAGACGGTATTTCACTGGCAGAACGCTTAGAAGATGCATCAGGTCAACTAAAGAGACTGCGTGCACTATGCTTGGCCGTCCTCTGCTAGAGTACTGATGTACAGTATGAGATCCGTACTAGATATAACTGATGGAGGACACTGAAGAAGTTCAAAGAAGGGCAGTTCATTTTGTACTACCGCGAACAGGGGGAGAGAGAGCTACGGATATGATAAGTGAAATGAGATGTTAATCATTAAAACGAAGGGATCTTTAGTTGCGACAAGATTCTTTTATGGAATTTCAGTCTCGAATGTTCTCCTTCAAATGCGAAAATATTTTTGGAAAAATAATCATTGTAGTAAAATAAGAGAAATCAGAGCCCGCATGGAAATATTTAAGTGTTCGTTTTTGACGCTTGCTGTTGGAGAGCGGAACGGTAGACAAATAGTTTGAAGGTTGGTTGACGAACCCTTTGCAAGGCACTTAAGTGTGAATTGCAGAGTAGTCATATGGGTGTAGACGTAGTTTTATTGTTGTTGTTGCTGGTTTGCCGACGATTCCGACGAGAGTAGTAACATCACGAAACTGTTCACAGTTACGCAAACTCTGCCCTGCCTTCATATTCATGACGAATCCTAATCCCGTTACAATATTTTCTGCTGATGATGGTAAGGCCCAATACATGTCTGACCACACATCCCTCTCTTCTTTTCGTTTCACTTCACCGACCACCGACCACCAGTATATCTAGACTGACATTTCACATCCTTAGTTCTGACACTTCAAGCCACGACTGCCAGAATATGATTCTTTCGTTGGCATTCAACCTTCGTATATAGCAAAGACAGGCGTCTGGAGCCAATGTCGTAAGGGACCCTGAACTACTGAGCGAGCCGATTGATGTTGCAATGGTCACTCTACCATGACCTTTGTGAGTCCAGGGTACTCATTTAGTGACGCTCAGCCCTTGGTGTTCTTTCGTAGCAATAGTACTTGTTACATACAAAGAAGATATTTATTATTCCGCATCACAAATGTTGCAGATACAATTCAACCACACACTTAGGTATACAGCTGTGTTATTGAGATTATGGATTACAACATTCTCATCACATTACTGTATTTGCATCTTCAATACTCACTCTGAAGTAATTAAGTTATGGCGTGTGGCATAAGTGCGTAAGTAGAATACAGACGCTAGTTTTGAGTCAATATTATTTTTTGTTGTTGTAGGGTTTGGCAGATAGATAGGTAGAACAGCCTCAAGCTTAGGTTTGGCTAAAACATGGCAAATTTATGATAAGTTTCCGAAGTCAACGAACGTATTGTCATGAGAATAACTACTATTATTCTTATGGTTACGTATGTTGCATTTGAAGAGTCATTTATGCCCGCTATTTTGATGACGATTATATAGAATGCTTCAATTAATCTAGCGAAACGATAAGTATTTAATTTGTGAAAATTGCAGTGACATAACTATTCAATCTGCATGTGCAAGGCATCAATATAGAATACAACACCGTAACTCAATCAATTTCTCAAAAGGAAGATTATTCAACACTGCATTATCCGCCACCATTTACCTATGACTTTAAAGTAAAATTAGGCATAGGTAACATTAAAGATACGTTTGGATTAGAAATGAATCTGAATGACTTTACATATCACAGCACACAGATCTCTAAACAAAAAGAAATCTACCTTCTAAAAACATGACCTTTATTTCATAGAAAATACACGAATATTTCAATCTACATTACGTTCTTGCGCTTCATTTCCTTGTGAGGTAAAGCCATGTTACAGACACGATCCCCTTGCGTTTCTCGTAGTTTACCTAATATGCATAAAAATGTTCACCTGAAACATGTCCATGATACGCTGAAGAGCCAAATAAACTGTTACACCTGCCTAATATCGTGTTGGGCCCCCGTGAGCACGCAGAAGTGCCGCAACACGATGTGACATGGACTCGACTAATGTCTGAAGTAGTGCTGCAGGGAATTCACAACACGAATCCTTCAGGGCTGTCCATACACCCGTAGGACCACGAGGGGGTGGAGATCTCAAAAAAAAATGTTCAAATGTGTGTGAAATCCCATGCGACTTAACTGCTAAGGTCATCAGTCCCTAAGCTTACACACTACTCAACATAAATTAACCTAAGGACAAACACACACACCCATGCCCGAGGGAGGACTCGAACCTCCGCCGCGACCAGCCGCACAGTCCATGACTGCAGCGCCTAAGACCGCTCGGCTAATCCCGCGCGGCAGTGGAGATCTCTTCTGAACAGCACATTACAAGGTATCCCAGGTATGCTCAATAATGTTGATGTCTGGAGTTTGGTGGTCAGCAGAAGCGTTTAAACTCAGAAGAGTGTTCCTGGAGCCCCTCCGTAGCAATTCTGGACGTGTGTGGTGTCGCATTGCCCTGCTGGAATTACCCAAGTCCATCGGATACACAATGGACTAGAATGGATGCTATTGATCAGACAGGATGTTTTCATATGTGTCAACTGTCAGAGTCGTATCTAGACGCAACAGGGGTCCCCTATCACTCCAACTGCATACGTCCCGTACCATTACAGAGCCTCCACCAGCATAAACAAGTGACTGCTGACATTCAGGTCCATAGATTCATGAGGTTGTCTCCAAACCCGTACACGTCCATCTGCTCGATACAATTTGAAAACAGACGGGTCCGTCTAGGCAACATGTTTCCGGTCATCAGCAGTACATTGTCAGTGTTGACGGGCCCAGGCGAGGCGTAAGACTTTGTATCGCGCAGTCATCAAGGGCACACGAGTGGGCCTTCATCTCCGAAAGCCCATATGGATGATGTTTCGTTGAACGGTTTGCACGCTGACACTTGTTGTTGGCCTAGAACTGAAATCTGCAGCAATTTACGGAAGGGTTGCACTTCAGTCACGTTGAGCGATTCCCTTCAGTCGTCGTTCGTCCCGCACCTGCAGTATCTTTTTCCAGCCGCAGCGATGTCGGAGCTTTGATGTTTTACCGGATTCCTGATATTCACGATACACTCGTGAAATGGTCGTGTGGGAAAATCCCCTCTTCATCGCTACCTCGGAGATGCTGTGTCCCATCACACATGACCCGACGATAACATCACGTTCAAACTCACTTAAATCTTGATAACCTGCCATTGTAGCAGCAGTAACCGAACTAACAATAGCGCCAGACACTTGTCGTTTTACACAGGCATTGCCGACCGCAGCGTAGTGTTCTGCCTGTTTACATATCTCTGTATTTGAATACGCATGCCTATAGCAGTTTCTTTGGCGCTTCAGTGTATAAGTTCTCTGAATTGACTTGCAATCTTACGTTTTATGACAAAAGGTTCGTCAGATACGGCAAAGTACGTTATACAGGGTGTTATAAAAAGGTACGGCCAAACTTTCAGGAAACATTCCTCACACACAAAGAAAGAAAATATGTTATGTGGACATGTTTCCGGAAACGCTAACTTTCCATGTTAGAACTCATTTCATTACTTCTCTTCAAATCACATTAATCATGGAATGGAAACACACAGCAACAGAACGTACCAGCGTGACTTCAAACACTTTGTCACAGGAAATGTTCAAAATGTCGTCCGTTAGCGAGGATACATGCATCCACCCTCCGTCGCATGGAATCCTTGACGCGCTGATGCAGCCCTGGAGAATGGCATATCGTATCACAGCCGTCCACAATACGAGCACGAAGAGTCTCTACATTTGGTACCGGGGTTGCGTAGACAAGAGCTTTCAAATGCCCCCATAAATGAAAGTCAAGAGGGTTGAGATCAGGAGAGCGTGGAGGCCATGGAATTGGTCCGCCTCTACCAATACATCGGTCACCGAATCTGTTGTTGAGAAGCGTACGAACACTTCGACTGAAATGTACAGGAGCTCCATCGTGCATGAACCACATGTTGTGTCGTACTTGCAAAGGCACATGTTCAAGCAGCACAGGTAGAGTACCCCGTATGAAATCATGATGATGTGCTCCATTGAGCGTAGGTGGAAGAACATGGGGCCCAACAAGACATCACCAACAATGCCTGCCCAAACGTTCACAGAAAATCTGTGTTGATGACGTGATTACACAATTGCGTGCGGATTCTCGTCAGCCCACACATGTTGATTGTGAAAATTTACAATTTGATCACGTTGGAATGAAGCCTCATCCGTAAAGAGAACATTTGCACTGAAATGAGGATTGACACATTGTTGGATGAACCATTCGCAGAAGTGTACCCGTGGAGGCCAGTCAGCTGCTGCTAGTGCCTGCACACGCTGTACATGGTACGGAAACAACTGGTTCTCTCGTAGCACTCTCCATACAGTGACGTGGTCAACGTTACCTTGTACAGCAGCAACTTCTCTGACGCTCACATTAGGGTTATCGTCAACTGCACGAAGAACTGCCTCGTCCATTGTAGGTGCCCTCGTCGTTCTAGGTCTTCCCCAGTCGCAAGTCATAGGCTGGAATGTTACGTGCTTCCTAAGACGCCGATCAATTGCTTCGAACGTCTTCCTGTCGGGATACCTTCGTTCTGAAAATCTGTCTCGATACAAACGTACCGCGCCACGGCTATTGCCCCGTGCTAATCCGTACATCAAATGGGCATCTGCCAACTCCGCATTTGTAAACATTGCACTGACTGCAAAACCACGTTCGTGATGAACACTAACCTGTTGATGCTACGTACTGATATGCTTGATGCCAGTACTGTAAAGCAAGGAGTCGCATGTCAACACAAGCACCGAAGTCAACATTACCTTCCTTCAATTGAGCCAACTGGCGGTGAATCGAGGAAGTACAGTACATACTGACGAAACTAAAATGAGCTCTGACATGGAAATTAAGTGTTTCCGGACACATGTCCACATAACATCTTTTCTTTATTTGTGTGTGAGGAATGTTTCCTGAAAGTTTGGCCGTACCTTTTTGTAACACCCCTGTATATAGCGCGAAAATAAACATGAGGTAACAGGTTAGTCTCTTACCACAATCTTTGTTCAGGATTGATATTCGTTGGAATCGGCAACTCACAACCAATGATACTTCAGTAGGGGATCCAACACTAGTCACTAAAGTCTTCGAATTCATTAGAGTTAAGTTTAAATCTTGAAACCTGATTTTGTTCGAATCGCATTCTAAAACCTTCCTTTCAGCAACGTCATCCATTAGGAGTTGCGAGTTTTTTGTATGAACTTCCAAACTGTATGCATATACCGGGTGGTTATAATTAAACTTTCTCTATTTAACACTTTATAACAAGGAAACTAATTATCGTACGAGTACCTAACTTGGTAGAATTAATGTCCAGAGTATTGGGTGCATGATTCCCATGCGCCACAGCGCCACCGTCCAGTTCCAACTACGGCCACCAGGTGCCGAGATCAGTCATCGTGATTCACAGTCTCACACGCCTAACCCGTCGTAGTGCACTTGTTGACGTGCCAACATGAGCTTGGACAAAAGGAGCAGGGCATTATTGGTGAAGCTCTATTATTAAAACAACGGTACTGCTGAAGCTGCACTTCGAGAATATGGCCGGCTGAAAGGATTACGGAAGAGTACTCTTTCTCGACCTGATGTGCTGAGCATGATGGAAAAGTTCGAATCAACTGGAGAACTGGGCGTCGCTCCGGGAAGAGGCCAACAACCAGTTGTACCACAGGTGGTTGATGAAATCGCTATTGCTATGGCAGACAACGCTGCGCGCAATTCCCGATCGTCAGGCAGTGCGCGTGCTGTGTCAAGATACACTCCTGGAAATTGAAATAAGAACACCGTGAATTCATTGTCCCAGGAAGGGGAAACTTTATTGACACATTCCTGGGGTCAGATACATCACATGATCACACTGACAGAACCACAGGCACGTAGACACAGGCAACAGAGCATGCACAATGTCGGCACTAGTACAGTGTATATCCACCTTTCGCAGCAATGCAGGCTGCTATTCTCCCATGGAGACGATCGTAGAGATGCTGGATGTAGTCCTGTGGAACGGCTTGCCATGCCATATCCACCTGGCGCCTCAGTTGGACCAGCGTTCGTGCTGGACGTGCAGACCGCGTGACACGACGCTTCATCCAGTCCCAAACATGCTCAATGGGGGACAGATCCGGAGATCTTGCTGGCCAGGGTAGTTGACTTACACCTTCTAGAGCACGTTGGGTGGCACGGGATACATGCGGACGTGCATTGTCCTGTTGGAACAGCAAGTTCCCTTGCCGGTCTAGGAATGGTAGAACGATGGGTTCGATGACGGTTTGGATGTACCGTGCACTATTCAGTGTCCCCTCGACGATCACCAGTGGTGTACGGCCAGTGTAGGAGATCGCTCCCCACACCATGATGCCGGGTGTTGGCCCTGTGTGCCTCGGTCGTATGCAGTCCTGATTGTGGCGCTCACCTGCACGGCGCCAAACACGCATACGACCATCATTGGCACCAAGGCAGAAGCGACTCTCATCGCTGAAGACGACACGTGTCCATTCGTCCCTCCATTCACGCCTGTCGCGACACCACTGGAGGCGCGCTGCACGATGTTGGGGCGTGAGCGGAAGACGGCCTAACGGTGTGCGGGACCGTAGCCCAGCTTCATGGAGACGGTTGCGAATGGTCCTCGCCGATACCCCAGGATCAACAGTGTCCCTAATTTGCTGGGAAGTGGCGGTGCGGTCCCCTACGGCACTGCGTAGGATCCTACGGTCTTGGCGTGCATCCGTGCGTCGCTGCGGTCCGGTCCCAGGTCGACGGGCACGTGCACCTTCTGCCGACCACTGGCGACAACATCGATGTACTGTGGAGACCTCACGCCCCACGTGTTGAGCAATTCGGCGGTACGTCCACCCGGCCTCCCGCATGCCCACTATACGCCCTCGCTCAAAGTCCGTCAACTGCACATACGGTTCACGTCCACGCTGTCGCGGCATGCTACCAGTGTTAAAGACTGCGATGGAGCTCCGTATGCCACGGCAAACTGGCTGACACTGACGGCGGCGGTGCACAAATGCTGCGCAGCTAGCGCCATTCGACGGCCAACACCGCGGTTCCTGGTGTGTCCGCTGTGCCGTGCGTGTGATCATTGCTTGTACAGCCCTCTCGCAGTGTCCGGAGCAAGTATGGTGGGTCTGACACACCGGTGTCAATGTGTTCTTTTTTCCATTTCCAGGAGTGTAGTTGAACTTCCCGTTTTACACTGCATGGAAGGTCCTTCGAATCAAATGGTATCCGTAGAATTCCATATCGTACAGCAACTGGGACTACCAGGTGTACCGGTATGAAATGAGCGTTAAGATACGAATGTGTCGATTGGGAACATTTGTTGTGAACGAGGCTCAACTTTTGTTTGTTTGGTTGGTACGACATCTGTCAAAGATATTTAGCACACATCAAGTCATGGAACAAACAACATCATATGTTTTCATCGTGTTAACAATCTCGAATTTTGTACCAGAAAGTGATGATTTGCGGAAAGCATTGATTTTTTGTTTTCATTTGACAAAAAGTGCTGCAGAGTCGCATCGAATGCTTGTCGAGGCATATGGTGATCATGCTCTATCAGAAGCAACATGCAAAAGATGGTTTCAACAGTCCAGAAATAATGATTTTGATGTAAGAAATTAAGAACGTGGAAGACCACCAAAAAAGTTTAAAGACGACGAATTGCAAGCAATATTGGATAGAGACGATACTTCGAGTCAGAAGCAAATGGCAGCAATGCTAAATGTTGCACAACAAACAATTTCTGACCGTTTGAAAGCTACGGGAAAGATCCAAAGATAAGGAAAATGGGTGCCACATGAACTGAATGAAAGACAGATGGAAAACCGAAAAACCATTTGTCAAATTTTGCTTCAAAGACGTGAAAGAAAATCATTTTGGCATCGAATTGTTACTGGCGATGAAAATTGGATTTATTTTAAGAATCCTAAACGTGAAAATTCATGGGTTATTCCGGGACAACCATCAACATCAACTGCAAAACCAGATCGATTTGGCAAGAAGACAATGCTCTGTGTTTGGTGGGATCAGAAAGGTGTGGTGTATCATGAGCTTCTAAAACACGGTGAAACTGTGAATACTAATCGCTACAGACCACAAATGATCCATTTGAACTATGCATTGATCGAAAAAAGACCAGAATGGGCGAGAAGACATGGCAAAGTAATTTTTTACAAAATGGCTCTGAGCACTATGGGACTTAACATCTATGGTCATCAGTCCCCTAGAACTTAGAACTACTTAAATCTAACTAACCTAAGGACAGCACACAACACCCAGCCATCACGAGGCAGAGAGAATCCCTGACCCCGCCGGGAATTGAACCCGGGAACCCCGGCGTGGGAAGCGAGAACGCTACCGCACGACCACGAGATGCGGGCAATTTTTACACGACAATGCACCTGCACACAAAGCAAAACTGGTTCAGGATACAATCTAAACATTTGGTTGGGAGCTGCTACCCCACCCGGCGTATTCAGCAGACTTGGCCCCTTCCGACTACCATTTGTTTTCATCAATGGGACGCGCATTGGCTGAGGAACACTTCGATTCCTACGAAGAAGTCCAAAATTGGGTGTCTGATTGGTTTGCTTCAAAAGACGAGCATGTCTATTGGCGTGGTGTCCGCAAATTGCCAGATAGGTGGTCAAAATGTATAGAAAGCAATGGTCAGTACTTTGAATAAAATTTTTTACGTTTCAATTCCAAATTAGTGTTTCAGTTTCACAAAGAAACGCTCATTTCATACCGGTACACCTGGCACATGACGCACAGTTACCTATTGACTTCGCTCTCCATTTTCCCGCAAGGATTGAAGCTGACGAGGGCCGGCCCTAGACAATCCTACGGACAGACGAAGCTCATTTTTCCCTGACGGGTGAAGTGAACACAGAGAATGTGGTTGTGGGACTATCTGAAAGACAGGGTTTACTAGGGGAACATTCACACATGTGCTTAGCTGAAGCGCAGCAAATCAAGAGAGGTAACCAGCATACCTATGGACATGCTTCGTTCTGCTGTGCAGAATGCAACCTGCGCTTTCATAGTATTCTGGACACTGATGGTCGCCATATTGAGTCCCTTTTATAGCGGTAATGGTACCGGTATGTAATGGTATGAAGTACCGTAGCTTCAGATTAAAAGTGTTTCAGTTGAACTGATTCTTCATTATTTCTCTTCCCCATGTCCTTGACATTAATGCTACCAAGTTTGGTACTCGTACTTTAATTAGTTTCCGTGTTATAACGTGTTAATTCTTCGGAAATCTGAACGGCCTAACCTGCTTGCTTAAGATGCTGCTTTAATTAATCGATAAAGGATCACGGTAGGGTGACCGTAGCGACATCTGTCGGTTTGCTCGGCAGGTGAGGGTCCTTACGACTTTGGCTCCAGGCGCCTGTATAGCAAAGTGCCAAAGATGTTTCTGCAAAGTGTGATTCGCACCTCTCCCCCAGGGTGATCAGTGGGTGACGGAGAGTCCACTTTCCTCCACGTCAGTGGCGGCTGAGCGCGTGCAGGCGAGGCAAGGACAATGCCCTCAGTGCCGTGGGCGGCCGGCCAGCCGACAGCTGCAGGGTGGAGCGTGGTTCGCGCCGGCCATTGTCGCCGAGCCTTAATGAAGTCGCGCCGCCCTCAACCCGAGACGGCACCGCGCGAGAAGAGACGCGTTTGTAAAATATTTGAAAGGCGTTCCTATATACTTGAGGCCTTTATTTAGCTTCATAAAGGGAGGAATTGGGTTTTAAAATTTCCCATTGTGCGCGCTATTGGAGCTAACTGCAATTTAAAATTATCCCCCGCCCCCGGGCGGCATTGTCACCTGGTGCCGCCGGCGCGTTTTGTGCCCGCGTCAGCAGTCCCCCCTACCCCTACCCTCTTCTTTGTGGGCCCGCAGCTACGCCCCGCTCCGGCCTGCCCCGCTCTTATTATCGCCTTCTCAGCGCGCTCGTTCCCGGCCTCCAGTCTTGTTTGCACCGCGAGCCCGGTTTTCGATAACTGTTGCGCGACCGTCCCCTTATTCCTCACTACAGCATCCCCACTCTCTCTCTTTCCATTGCCTCATTTTTTATTCTCACCTAAGAACTGGAGAAGTGGAAGAAAGATCAAGTGGGCCCTATTACGATGTATTCCATCGGTGGCACATTATAAGAACCGCCTACTGAACGATCAAATGAATTTTTCGCAGGACAAATAACAACGAGAGGCAAAAAAACATACGAGGCCGTTCTGAAGAGGAACGCCTCCGAATAAACGTTATTAATGATCCCAAATATTTATTCTTCAGGTCTTCAAATTCATTTCTCTACGTGTCACCCCGGTGACTAATATATTTCCCCCAACAAGAGACCAATTTGTTGATATCGTCACTGTAGAAAGGCTAGCTTTGTTAACGGAGCCACAATCTCACATCTGCTTGCACCGCTTACGGCAAGAAAAAGGAATAAAAGTGAGATATTGTTAGTACTTTCATCCTTCTTTACCTCCTCTGAATTACTGCAGATGACGTGTCACTGAGCACATTTGTACTGTGCATGCAATACACGTGAGGTGCCTAGTTGTTTCAACTGCCCTGTGCGGAATACATAAGTTCTTGTACTCTTCATTAACCTGCTGTCTTCATGATGATGATGTCCCCAGCGCAGAAAACAGCACGCAGGTCGTGGATTCTTTTTCTTGAGGCTGAAATTAACTTCGCAAGGAACTGCTGCTACGAATAACTATAACTCATTTGGGATGCCACTCGCGTTTTTATTGATATAGACACGAGGAACTATTCTTGATGAAAACGTATTGAACATATCTTTCCACAGTCATTATATATGGCTAAAATAACCTGAAATACATCCTGCCACACTCAACATGTCTGTCTACTGGAACCGTGAGAACCGGAGAATAAAATTACATGAATCAAATACTACTATTACAGACAACATGTCTGTACCTAGCGACGGTCGGAACTGTAGTAAATAAAATTGCATGAAACAAATACTGCTATAACAGACAACATGTCTGTCTACTGGAACGGTCAGAACTGGAGAACCGGACTGCCCGAGACACTTCGCGCCGGGGTCAGGGATTTTCTCTGCCTCGTGATGACTGGGTGTTGTGTGATGTCCTTAGGTTAGTTAGGTTTAAGTAGTTCTAAGTTCTAGGGGACTCATGACCATAGATGTTTAGATGTTAAGTCCCATAGTGCTCAGACCCATTTGAACCATTTTTTGAACACTTCGCGCGGCAAGCCAGCAAGGCGTGACCCGAACGCCACCGAAGTGCAACGGCAGTAATATCGTCAGTCTTTTGCTTTAGTAATACTTTGATTTTGATAATTTTGAAATGACTGATTGATAGCTGGCTGTTGAGAGATGTTTATTTAAAAAAAATGAAGTAATTTGGATGACAGGTTTAATTAATAATAGCAACTAATGTTTAACGTTTTGGTGTCCTACCGCCGAACACAGCAGCCAATCACATAGCAGCAGCATCATGCAGGCGGTCTTTCTCACGGGAGTGGTACCGAATCTATCATCTGTCACCGGTACCTCATCCCACATTGCGTCGTCTCTATGCTTCTTGCATCTCCACTGCCCTGGGAATAGCTTCCTGGAGCCTAATACGATGGCTGAATATTACAGAAATATTACACGCTTCGTCGCTATCCAAATGAAGAAAAGCATGTTGTTCTCAATGGAGAGACGTCTACAGACGTTAAAGTAACCTCTGGCGTGCCACGGGGGAGTGTTGTGGGACCATTTCTTTTCTCAATATGTATAAATGACCTAGGAGATAGTGTCGGAAGTTCCATGCGGCTTTTCGCGGATGATGCTGTAGTATACAGAGAAGTTGCAGCATTAGAAAATTGCAGCGAAATGCAGGAAGATCTGCAGCGGATAGGCACTTGGTGCAGGGAGTGGCAACTGCCCTTAACATAGAGAAATGTAATGTATTGCGAATACACAGAAAGAAGGATCCTTTATTGTATGATTATATGATAGCGGAACAAACACTGGTAGCAGTTACTTCTGTAAAATATCTGGGAGTATGCGTACGGAACGATTTGAAGTGGAATGATCATATAAAATTAATTGTTGGTAAGGCGGGTGCCAGGTTGAGATTCATTGGGAGAGTCCTTAGAAAATGTAGTCCATCAACAAAGGAGGTGGTTTACAAAACACTCGTTCGAACTGTACTTGAGTATTGCTCATCAGTGTGGGATCCGTACCTCGTCGGGTTGACAGAGGAGATAGAGAAGATCCAAAGAAGAGCGGCGCGTTTCGTCACAGGGTTATTTGGTAGGCGTGATAGCGTTTCGGAGATGTTTAGCAAGCTCAAGTGGCAGACTCTGCAAGAGAGGCGCTCTGCATCGCTGTGTAGCTTGCTCGCCAGGTTTCGAGAGGGTGCGTTTCTGGATGAGGTATCGAATGTATTGCTTCCCCCTACTTATACCTCCCGAGGAGATCACGAATGTAAAATTTCAGAGATTCGAGCGCGCACGTGGGCTTTCCGGCAATCGTTCTTCGCGCGAAACATACGCGACTGCAACAGGAAAGGGAGGTAATGACAGTGGCACGTAAAGTGCCCTCCGCCACACACCGTTGGGTGGCTTGCGGAGTATAGATGTAGATGTAGATGAAGACCTCCGGCGGTGGCGGATCTGAACCACTTCGTACTGGCATGTGTCAAGTATTCCGCCACGCAAGCGGTCTTGTACAAGAATTGGTTGCGAGGGTCACTCCCTCCCTACAGATGTAACTGCATTACTTCACCGGTTCGATGTGTATAGGTAGTACTTGCTTGTGAACTATTTAAAGGACACCGGTACCTAGCTTTAACCTGTAAGCAGTGTAGATCTTGTCCACCTATGGAACCAGGTCAGTTCGAAAAAATGGGACGTCTGTTTGTGTTTTTACTTTTCTTGGAGAACTTATCATTATAAACGACGCCGTTGTCCAGCTTTCAATTGTAAATCGTTGTGGATGTCATTCTCCTGTAGAGGACAATCTCGGTTCGAAACCTGGGTTCTAATTTTGTGTCTTTAATTTATATTACGAACTTATCTTTGTACTTTACAGCCTTATCATTGTTCTAGTGTGAAAACTATCCTGATGTTAACTTGGCACTGCTGGCTGTATAGTGTTCGTGTGTCAGAGATTTTATTTTACATAAACACCCTATGTCTGTACAACGAACTCTTTTCATTTTTCTGCTCTGGATGTTGCAGTTATGTTGTATCAGCACTTTTGTAACTACTGTTGGCTGAATGGTCCTTGCTGCTCAAAGCCAAAAATAAATAAATGAAAATGAAGAAAATAAAATAAAAAAGGGACTCCTCGAAGGTGTTCTTTCTGTTTTGGAAACAATGAAAATCGTAATGGGTCAGGCCAGGACATTGTGGAGGAGCCCAAGACGACAGACTGTTACAGGTGTCGCAGCGCTCGTGTGCTATCACTGTCGTGCTGAGGCAGAGGGTGCTCTATATGTGAACGAATTCGAAACTCGATTACAGTACGTTGTTTCTGACGCACCGCCACTTTACACGCTACAATTCGGATCCCTCTAGCAACAGAGATTTTCAGCTTGCGTCACCAAAGCTGGTAAGTCGACCGAGTAAAATGTCTGCCATATAATACCTCAATCGATATTGAGAACAGAATGAAAATTTCGGAAGCATTAGTTTTCAGCAAGCACTCATAGTATCAAAGTGTGAAAATTTCAGACAAACGATGAAACTGGATGGGCCATCAAGTATCTAGAAGCTTTCGTTGTACGTTATAACTCTATAAATATATCATTTACTTCTTGTAGACGGTACCCTCAGAGGCTCTTAACGTCTCACAGAGTAACAATGTCCTTCTACATACACACGACTAGCTTAGAGCCCGCAGCTTCGCTCGTGTAGACTGTAAGGCTTGCAGAGACTTTATTTTTGTTTTTCTTTAATCGAAGTTTTACGTTGAAATTGCAACACCTTCTAAGCTTTTCACGTTAATTAAGGCCATTTAAGCATGGGCTTTCCCGAATGTTCTTACCAAAAAGCGCTTCTGGTAGCTGGTGTCCAAAGTTTTTTTTAATCATGCCTTTTGCGTTCTTGTGGAGATATTTCCATAGCAACTTTCATCCCCCTAACAAATATTTCTTTATATCTAACCGAGAAATGAAATAATAAGTTTCACAAATTTAGCTTTAAATTTTTTAAATGTAAAAAACATTTTCTTAAAAACTTTCATCCTCTATTGCACTTCCTTAGGGGTTGAAACGTTTCAACTCTTATTTCACCCCCGTCCCCCCCCCCCCCTCCCCTAGGGATCGAATTTCCAAACACAGTGACACGCCTATGTTTTATACAAATCATCATAGATTTTGCTTCAAAAATGCTTGCACAATGAAAAATTTCCATAAAAAAACTTCATCCCCCGTTTCACCACCCTAGAGACTGAATTTCCAAAAACGATGAAACGTGTTTTTTATTTCAAACTGAGAACCTAAAATTTAGATTTTCGTAAATTTAGCTTTAAAAATGGTTTCATAATAAAATATTTTCATAAAAAATCTCATCCCCTATTTCACCCACTTAAGGTTTCAATTTCCAAAAACATTGAAACACGTATTCTTTTGTTTATAATAGAGAAATCAGATACCATTGTTTATACACTCCTGGAAATGGAAAAAAGAACACATTGACACCGGTTTGTCAGACCCACCATACTTGCTCCGGACACTGCGAGAGGGCTGTACAAGCAATGATCACACGCACGGCACAGCGGACACACCAGGAACCGCGGTGTTGGCCGTCGAATGGCGCTAGCTGCGCACCATTTGTGCACCGCCGCCGTCAGTGTCAGCCAGTTTGCCGTGGCATACGGAGCTCCATCGCAGTCTTTAACACTGGTAGCATGCCGCGACAGCGTGGACGTGAACCGTATGTGCAGTTGACGGACTTTGAGCGAGGGCGTATAGTGGGCATGCGGGAGGCCGGGTGGACGTACCGCCGAATTGCTCAACACGTGGGGCGTGAGGTCTCCATAGTACATCGATGTTGTCGCCAGTGGTCGGCGGAAGGTGCACGTGCCCGTCGACCTGGGACCGGACCGCAGCGACGCACGGAGGCACGCCAAGACCGTAGGATCCTACGCAGTGCCGTAGGGGACCGCACCGCCACTTCCCAGCAAATTAGGGACACTGTTGCTCCTGGGGTATCGGCGAGGACCATTCGCAACCGTCTCAATAAAGCTGGGCTACGGTCCCGCACACCGTTAGGCCGTCTTCCGCTCACGCCCCAACAGCGTGCAGCCCGCCTCCAGTGGTGTCGCGACAGGCGTGAATGGAGGGACGAATGGAGACGTGTCGTCTTCAGCGATGAGAGTCGCTTCTGCCTTGGTGCCAATGATGGTCGTATGCGTGTTTGGCGCCGTGCAGGTGAGCGCCACAATCAGGACTGCATACGACCGAGGCACACAGGGCCAACACCCGGCATCATGGTGTGGGGAGCGATCTCCTACACTGGCCGTACACCACTGGTGATCGTCGAGGGGACACTGAATAGTGCACGGTACATCCAAACCGTCATCGAACCCATCGTTCTACCATTCCTAGACCGGCAAGGGAACTTGCTGTTCCAACAGGACAATGCACGTCCGCTTGTATCCCGTGCCACCCAACGTGCTCTAGAAGGTGTAAGTCAACTACCCTGGCCAGCAAGATCTCCGGATCTGTCCCCCATTGAGCATGTTTGGGACTGGATGAAGCGTCGTCTCACGCGGTCTGCACGCCCAGCACGAACGTTGGTCCAACTGAGGCGCCAGGTATAAATGGCATGGCAAGCCGTTCCACAGGACTACATCCAGCATCTCTACGATCGTCTCCATGGGAGAATAGCAGCGTGCATTGCTGCGAAAGGTGGATATACACTGTACTAGTGCTGACATTGTGCATGCTCTGTTGCCTGTGTCTATTTGCCTGTGTCTATTTGCCTGTGGTTCTGTCAGTGTGATCATGTGATGTATCTGACCCCAGGAATGTGTC